>NC_044989.1:300000-416517 GCF_008728515.1 Papio anubis | reverse complement strand
GGTGGTAGAGCTGAGCCTGACCTCACACCTGCAATCCATGCCTGATACGCACCCTCCCTCTCTGCTGGACTCTTCCTGCCACACTCTTATCCTCTTGCTGGCTTCCTCTCTCCCTCTCTAGAAACTAAGTGGCATGAGCACAGGCGTCCTGAGGCCTGGCTCCTAGGATGACCTGGACACAGCGACACTTGCCCAATCTTTGGTGAATCAATGGATTTAAACGTAGCAAAGCAGGGAGAAGTAAGAGGAATTTTTTAAAGCAGGAAAAAACTATAAAAACATGTGTTTTGCCTCAGTGAGTGGGTGCCCGGAGCAGGGAGAGCCTCAGAGAACAAGGGCATGTGAATAGCATGAGGGTCCTGGCTGAGGGGCTCCAAGCTCAGTCCAGAACGGCACTCCCCGCGTTCCTAGCCTGCCCACAGCATACAAGAGAGGCCTGAGGACTGCAGGTGTGTTTACTGCACCATTTTCCTGAGCTTGGAACCCTGGAGGATAATGAGAGAACTAAGACAGTGGATACTATTCTGTTTCCCTGTTCAGGCCATTTCTGGGTCAAAGACATTGTATTAGAAGGATTGCTTAAAAGTGTTTAACAAGCACCAAGACCAGGTCATTGAGCCCCAGCGTGTTCTCTGGGAACTGCGAGGGCAGGGCATGTGGTGCTGCAGAGAGAACGGCTATGGAGTCTGCAGAGGGAAGGGGCGTGTAGTGCTGCAGAGAGAGCAGGTGTGGAGTCTGCAGAGGGAAGGGGTGTGGGGTCTGTGGAGGGAAGGTGGTGCAGAGCACCGGTGTGGAGTCTGCAGAGGGAACGGGTGTGGGATCTGCAAAGAGAATGGGCATGGAGTCTGCAGAGGGAAGGGATGTGGGGTCTGCAGAGGGAACGGTGTGTGGATCTGGTAAGAGGAATGGAATCTGTGAGGGAAGGGGAGGGAATGGTGGATTCGCAGAGAATAAGAGGGGGGTCAGGGAATGGGGTAGTGGAGGAATGGAAGTGGAGCCCAGAATGGATGGAATGGGTTCAGGGAATGGGCCCAGGAACCAGTGGGGGTCTGCCGGTTCACCACCCCTGTCGGGGTGGAACCGGACTGAGATCTTGCCCTAATGGAACTTTTGAACATTGAATGGAAGGCTGGCAAAATGCAGGTGAGCACCATGTCATTGTCAATTGTGCAGAACCAGGACGGTCGCGCTGTTCCATCGCGGCGCCACGCGAGACGCACTTCTACTGGTCTTCCAGGGTGCGGGAGGCCGTGGCTGTGCCAGGTCCACAGCCCCAGTCACAGTGGCTTGGTGAAACCAACCACAGTTGCATATTTCTTGCTGTCAAGACAGTTCAGGATGTGCGGTTCCATGTATGCTAGAGTTGCTAGAGCCATCTCCCCAGATCTGTGTGCCAGGGAGCTGGCAGGCTTACCCCAGATCTGTGTGCCAGGAGCTACAGGCTTACCCCAGATCTCTGTGCCAGGAGCTACAGGCTTACCCCAGATCTGTGTGCCAGGAGCTACAGGCTTACCCCAGATCATGCCTGTGTGACCAGCAGGAAGAGGAAAGGAGAGACCATGAGTAAGCCACAGCTGCTTCTCAACTATTCTGAACTGGAAATAACAGACATCACTCATTTCTTCAGAGAGCAACAGTCTCGTGGACCCCTGGATGCAAGCGGGGCTGGGAACGGTGGCCCCGGCTGGGCAGCTGCTCCCAGAAGAACAGGCCGCAGGGAGGCGGCCCGCAGAGCTCTGTAAATAGGGCCCCGCTGCTGCGATTCTGTCATTCCAAAAAAGATGAAGACGCATGGGCCACATTTTAGTGTGTTAGGCAATCTCATAACTGAGTTACAATATTCAAAAACATTGCTGCAAATTAATTGATGGAATTATAAATTAAAAGTTTCTCAGCAGAAAATAAAGAAGTCTTTGTAGTTTCTTCACATGCTTCATGTCTTGCCGAAGTCTCATCATGTTCCCGCTGACCTAATGACTAAGTTTAGACGATGCCTCCAAAAACGTAAGGCCAAGTTCTCTGTCCAGGTGCCTGTCATGTGTTTGTTTATGAATGAGTGCCTTGAATGAGGAAATGATGACACTCATCATATCTGAAACTTACAGAAATTTAGGAAAAGTATGAATCTAAGCGGCAGAACTGAGACCTAAGGAACCTGAACCAGCAGACACAGTGGGGTGTGCCCGGGAAGATGGCATAGTGGGGTGTGCCCAGGAAGATGGCACAGTGGGGTGTGCCCGGGAAGATGGCACAGTGGGGTGTGCCCGGGAAGATGGTGGTTAAGGCGGGGCAGCAAAAACCCTGCCATCTGGTTTCTAAAAACCGCGGCTGAATAGGTCTCTCATCTCGCTGGACTTGAGAGTGGCACAGCAGGGCCGCAAGCACCTGTCGGTGTCTGGTACAACCGGTGAGATGTGGGATGCACACAGCACCTGTCAGTGTCCAGCAAAGCCTGTGAGATACTGGCCTCACACAGCACCTGTCGGTGTCCAGCACAGCCGGTGAGATGCCAGCCACACACAGCACCTGTCGGTGTCCAGCACAGCCGGTGAGATGCCACCCACACAGCACTGTCAGTGTCTAGCAGATATGAAATGTTCTATTCAGAAGGACTTTTCTGAAATCACACTGGCAAAAGAGAAGGCTGGGGCCAGGCAGGCCAGAGACCGAAGGTGGTGTCTCTGGATGAAGCCTCCACGCCTGTCTGGAGGGGACTGTGAAACTTCCATCAGTTTCCAGATTTTGCAAGATGTACTGTGGAAGAGAACTTGACCTGCTCTGCCTGGACCTAGTAACAGTTGGTGATATTGACAGCCCAAATGAGTGACAGCCGAAGTCGCAAATCCCCGAGGTTCACTGAGCCAGTGAGAGAGTGTGTCCAGGAAATCTGCATCACAGAAGCATCCACAGGCATTTTTGCAGTTTCTTAGGAAGTTTGGTATTCTGTTTCCGTTTTCCTAACGGGAATCCAACATACTTAGTAGTAGGGGTTGATAGGTTTATGTGACTGCGTTGGCTATCTTCTTGTGGTTTGTGATACCTCATAATTTATTAACATATGAAGATAATTTTTAAAAATTGGTGATCTGGTTTTGGAAATGTATTCTGTATAGTCCTTGAGTATCCACTGGCTATCGGAACTGTTGTGGCTTTTAACACATGCTGTGTTCTTTATTTTTTACAAGATAGTTTTCTTATACTAAATTTTAGGTGAAAAATACTAAGAATCCACAAAACTAGTCATTATGGGAAACATTAGATTGTTACAGCTGATCTCAAGCCTCAAGGTGGATGCCTTATAGTTTTAGAAATAATAGCATAAATGTAAGATGAACAAAAAATCAGACCAAAGAGATACATAAAAGGGAAAAATAAGATTGAAAATGTTAATTTAAATTAAAAAAAATAACTAGAGTTAATCAGCAAAAGATGTATAGTGAGATAGAGTCCTGACGGCAGACATTAGTAGGACCGATTCAGGGTCTTCAGTAATGATAAAGTCTCGGAACGCCGTGGACTCATCAGCAAGACTTTCTTCATCATGGCATTAGAGTCATCAGCCTGTATTGACCTGATGCTAATAAATAATTTAAAGAATAATACCTCGTACCAGCTGTATATGAGTTAAATAAACTCAGGATCAGACGTTAGTCTCTCCAGGGAGAGACTGTGGTGACCCTCACATTGCATGTGTCTTGGCTGTGTGAGTATTTTTATTGCAGATATTAGAAGAGTACATTCTGAGCTCCAGAGGCATCGTCCTGACTTGAGCTTATCTCTGAGCGCATTGAGCTGCCTCCCCTCATTGCAGGTGCCAGTGGACTCTGAGACAACGTGTTGGAGGGACGGACCCAGAGCACTCTGGGAGGTCAGAGATGGTCACCCCAGAAAGCTCCCTCCTTGCCGCACCTGGGAGCAGGGAGCACCCTTTCGTTTACGTGAAGACGTTATTGTCTACGTTTGTGCATATTTCACATACATTTTAGAATCAAGTTTCATTTAAAAATCCTATTGGAGAATTGAAAGTATTAATGAATAGAATTGGTATTTTCAATTTAATTGATTTAGTAGTGCAATTTGGGAAGAATTAACAGCTTTAAAATGGTGAATTCTTCTCCCTAGTAAGGTTGTCTCTTTAGTTAGGCTTGACTTTTATGTTCTGAGGCTTTAATTTTGCATAATCATGAAACTTGTATACTTCTTGATTCCCAGATATTTGAGGGAATTTTGTGGAAACAATTGTATCTAACCTTTACAATTTCAAACTAAAAATTAATTGCCTGGTTAATGTTTTACTTTACCAATTCATGCATACACACAGATGGAGCGCATTGCCCGGCCAGGCGGGAATGCAAGTACTGTGTGCTATTTCTTTTCGTTTGGACAAGTTCGCCCTGCAGAGTAATCATATTAGCTTCTGCCTGGAAGCCGAGTGGGAAAAGGAGAGTGCAGATTTCACTTTTCAGTTTATAAACTTTCCCTCCTTCTCCACTTTCAGTTCGGAATGTTCACCTTCAGCTCTGCCGGAGTCCGTCTCCTTCAGAGGTCCACAACCTCCACAGCCCATGAAAATCACACAGGAGCCTTAAAAATCTCAACACTCGGGCCACACACCAAGTCAATTAAGGGGAACCTCCAGGGTGGGACGCAGGCCCATGCGGTTCGTGCAGCTCACCAGGTGACCCACTGTCCTGACCCTTGACACTGGAAGTGTGAGACTCAGACGGATGCAAGAGTGTCCCCAGGGAGCTTATTAACCGTGCATGTCTCCAGGCTCACAGACCTGTTAGATTGGAAGCTGCATTTTAACAAGCCTCTCAATGCTCGTGAAAGTTTGAGAAGCACTTCTGGACCTCCAGGCTTCTGCAGGGCTAGTGGCCAGGGTTTTGTGGTGGGAAAGGAACTCTGGGACATGAACATTTTCTCACACAGCAGTAGGTCTCAGACTTGAGGGAGCTTCAGAAGCACATGCAAAGCTTCAAGCTCTACCCTCTGGAGTTTCTGACTCGGGGTTTAGCACGGGGCCCATGTTGGGCATTGCTAAGGATTCCCAGGTGATGCCCTGCTGCTAGTTGGAGACTACACTTGGAGATACAGCATTCTACAGACTTGAACAGCCTCAGCTGCCGTCTCAGCTGCATTCTTGGGTGTATTCAGCTTCAGCTGCATTCTTGGGTGCATTGACCAGCTCCCAGGCCTTTCTGGAGATGCCTTTGGGGAGACACTTGATTCCAGCCTTCCCCGCCGATAGCCGGGCTTTTGGCTCTGCCTGGAGTGTTTCGTCCGCCATCACGCTTCCATCCATATCCCTGCCTCCTGCATTTTGTTGTTAATATTTCATATCTCTCATCTTCATCTTTATTGTGGATTTTATTTCTTTATTGTCGTTTTGGTGGGATTTGGTCACAAAACAAAGACAAATCTGTTAAATTGCCTACAGTGATTTTGAAATCCCTATTAGTTACTTTTTAACGTTTCTGAGAGCCATTAAATTCCGAGGTTATTCATTATATTGTCAAGCCCTGTTGTTTGCTGTATTCACTTTCCTTTTCTAGTTAAATTTGATGCATTTTTTTGTGAATAAATGTTTATGGTAAGATCATTGCCAGTCTACTTCCATAGTGGCTGCACCACTGAGACTCGTACCCTCATACCCGCTGTAAGACATCCGCTCACCGTACTCTCTGCAGATTGACTGTTGCCACTCTCTTCTTTTGGGCCTTCAGATGGGTGGACAGCAGCATCTCATTCATTATGGTTCTTTCTCTCTATGTTTCTCTGGTGGCTGATGGACTTGAACATCACCGCATGTGTTTATTTGCCATCTGCAAGTCCTGCTTCGTGAAATATCTGTTTATGTTTTTGGCCCATTCTCTAGTTAGATCATTTGTTACCTTTCTGTAGGGTTTTGACAGCTCTTTTCTATTGCAGATTTGAGACCTTTGTTGGGTGTGTGGTTTGCAAACATTCTCTCCCAGTCTGCAGCTTATTTTTCAACCTCCTAACAGGGGCTTTTGCAGAGAAAAAGTTTCAGTTTGGAGTCCAATTTACCAATTTCTCTTTTTTTATGAATTGCGTTTCTCCTTTCAAGTCTAAGAACTCATTGCCTGCCCCTAGATATTAAAGATTTCCTCCTATTTTTTTTTCTAAAAGTTTTGCAATCTTGCCTGTTACGTAAGAGTCCATGATTCATTTTGAGTTAAATTTTAAAGTGTGAGAGTTAGATTTTTTTTCAACACTCTGTGTTGTAAAGGCAAATCTTCCTCTGATGCGTGGCTTTTGCACCTTGTTGAAAAGCATTGAGCATATGTATGTGGTCACTTCTGGTTTCTCTGTTCTGTTCCTTTGATGTGCATGGGTAGCCCTGCACCAACACTACACGTCTTCATTAATGCAGCTACATGGTAGGAGTTGAAATCTGAAAAAGTGATTTCTCCCACTTTGTTCTTCCTTTAAAATATCATTTTAGTTAACTTGGGGTCTATGCCGTTCAATATTATGGTAGAATAAGCTTGTCTATATGTACAAGAAACCCTGTTGGGATTTTGATAGGAATTGCATTAAACATATAGAAGCATTTTAGGATAATTGACGTATTTATGCTATTGAACTTTCCTATCCATAAACAATATGTTTTCCACTTATTTAGGTCATTGATTTCTTTCAGCAGGAGTTTGTAATTCAGCATTCATATATTGTGCATGTTTTATTAAATTTACACCAATTATACCATTTTTGTAGTGATTGTCTAAATGTTATTGTATTTTTAATTTCACTTCCACATGTTCATCTTTACTGTATAGAAACGTGATTGATTTTAGTGTGTTGAACTTGTATCTGTGACCTTACCAAAATCCCTTATGGGTTCTAGCAGGTTTTTTGTAGATTCTTAAGGATTTCACACATAGACAGTCATGCCATCTGCAAGTAGAAACAGTTTTAATTTTTTCTTTCTGCATTAGTTTGCTAGGGCTGTCAGGCAAGTACTACATTCTAGGTGGCTTAAACAGCAGACATTTATTTTCTCACAGTTATGGAGGTTGGAAGTCCTAGCTCAAGGCCTCAGCAGGTGTGGTTCCTTCTGCAGGCTGCAAGGGAAGGACCTGTTTCAGGACTTGCTCCTTGGCTTGCGACCCCATCTTCTCCCTGTGTCCTCACGTCTTCCTTCCTCTGTGTCTGTCTGCATCCCAATCTCTTCACATAAGGACACTAGTCTTACTGGATTAGTGCCTACTCTGATGACTTCCGTCTGAATTACTGACTGCACTAAAGTCCCCCTTATTCTCAGTTTTGCTTTCTTAGAATTCATTTACCTGTGGCCAACCATGGTTGGAAAATATTAAATGAACAATTCCAGAATAAACAATTTCTAAACTTTAGGTTGTGTGCTGTTCTGAGCAGTGTGATGAAATCTCCCATGGTCCCTCTCTGCTCCTCCCGAGATGGGAATTGTGTCTTTGTCTGGCATGTCCATGTGGTATACGCCTCCCTCCCAGAAGTCACTTATTAGCCATCACGGCTCAAATAGAAAAATGGCAGTGTATATAGGGTGTGGCTCCATCTGTGGTTCCAGGCCTCCACTAGGAGTCTTGGAACACAGCCCTCCCCTGTGAGTATGGGGGTGAAGGAAGGTGGTGGAAGGAGGTCAGTGTACTCTGACAAGCCCCATCTGCAAATACAGTCATGTGCTGAGGTACTGGGTGTAGGACTACAATGTGAATTTTGGGGGAACATAATTCAGCCCATGACACTTTCCAATCTGTGTGTTTTTATTTTTTTTTTTCCTTGACTAATTGCAGAGGCCAGGACTTACAGCAAGATGTGGACAGTGGTGGGAACCAATGGCTGTGCCACAATCCTGGTCTTGGAGGGGATATGTTGGGTTCTCATGATCAGATGCGATGCCAGCCTTGGATTTCTCAGATGCTCTTCGCCAACCTGAGGGCTCCTCATTGCCTGAGAGATTTTATAATGAATGGCTGTTGGGATTTGTCAAATGCTTTTTCTAAATCACTTCATATAGCCACATATTTTCTTCAGTCTGTTTATATGGTGGATTACCTGGATTGATTTTTGAGTGTTGAACCAGCCTTGCTTACCTGGGAAATGTACGATTTGATTGTAGTGTGTAGTAATTTTATGCATGGGTAGATTTTCTTTGCTAATGTGTTGTAGAGAGTGTTTGCATCTAAGTTCATGAGTGATGTCAGACTGTAATTTTCATAAGTGAGGCTCATGAAAAGAATTAGAAAATGTGCTTCTTTTATATTCTGAAAGAGATTATATAAAATTTACATTAATTCTTCTTTAAACATTTGCTAGTATTTTTCAGGAACTCCATCTATGTCTGAAGATTGTTAGGTGGCAGTTGTTAAATACAGATTAAATTTAAGGGTGTAAAGCTATTTGGGTTATCTGTTTCACCAGAAGTGAACTACAGTAGTTTCTGTTTTTCAAGGAATGAGCCCACTTTATTTCAGTTGTTGAGTTTCAATGTGTTTTTAGAATCCCTTATGATTCCTTTAAGTGCTACAGTACATTTATTGATATCTCACTTTCATCACGATATTGGTGATTTGGGTCTGTTTAAAAAATATTTGCTTGCTAAAGGTTTATCAATTTTACTAGTAATTTTCATCAGCTTTTTGGTTCACTGATTTCTCCGTTTTCCTATATTCAATTTCACAGTTTTTATTCTTATCTTTTTATCCTACCTATTGCTTGCTTCGGGGTTTATTTTGTTCTTCTTTTCTGGTTGCTTTAGTTAAGAACTTAGATTATTGATTTAAAACCTTCCCAACTTTCTAAAGCGAAAACTTAGTGCTATACATCTCCCTCTCAGAACTGGTTTGCCTGCATATCACCAATTTTGATATGTTGTATTTTAATTTTTACTTTACTTATTTTTACTTCCTTTGAGATTTTCTCTTTGACCCATGGAGTACATTTAAGTAGGCTGTTTAATTTTCAATTGTTCAGAGAGCTTCTTATTGTGTTTCTCTTACTGACTTATGGTTTTATTCCATATTGGTCAAATTGTATACTCTGTAATTTCAGTTCTCACAGGATATGGCCTACCGTGGTTTATGTTCCATGACCACTTGACAAACACGTGTATTCTTCTATTGTTGAGTAGAATGTTGATGTGGTTTGGATCTGTGTCCCCACCCAAATCTCATATTGCATTGTAATCCCCAGTGTTGGAGGTGGGGCCTGGTGGGAGGTGATTGGATCATAGGGACAGTTTCTCATGAACAGTTTAGCACCATCCCCTTGGTACGGTTCTGTTGATAGTGAGTTTTCAGGAGATCTGATTGTTTAAAAGTGTGTGGCACTTCCCCTGTCCCTCTCTCTCTTCATCTTTCTCTGGCTATGTGAAGTGCGGGCTTGCCCTTCACCTTCCCTGCATTAGTCAGGGTTCTCTAGAGGGCCAGGACCAATAAGATAGATATATATGAGTTTATTAAGGCATATTAAACTCACACAGTCACAAGGTCCCACAAAAGGCTGTCTGCAAACTGAGGAGCAAGGAAGCCAGTCCGATTCCCAAAGCTGAAGAACTTGAAGTCCAGTGTTCAAGGGTGGAAAGCATCAAGCACAGGAGAAACATGTGGGCTGGGAGGCTAGGCCAGTCTAGCCTTTCCACGTTTTCCTGCCTGCTTTATATCCTGGCCGTGCTGGCAGCTGATTAGATGGTGCCCACCCAGATTAAGGGTGGGTCTGCCTTTCCCAGCCCACTGACTCAAGTGTCAGTTTCCTTTGGCAACACCCTCACAGACACACCCAGGATCAATACTTTGCATCCTTCAATCCAGTCAAGTTGACACTCTGTATAAACCATCACATTCTCCATGATTATAAGTTTCATGAGGCCTCCCCAGAAGCCAAGTTGATACCAGCATAAGCTTCCTGTACAGGCTGTGAAACTGTGAGCCAATTAAACCTCTTTTCTTGGCAAATTATTCAGTCTCAGGCTTTTCTTTATAGCCATGTGAGAATGGACTAACACAAAGGGTCTATATTATGCCAAGTAAATTCTGTTGAACAACTGCTGTATTCAGTTCTTCTATCGCCTTAACAATTTTCTGTTTAATAGTTGTATCATTGCTGAGAGTGGAATGTTGAAGGCCTCAACTATAATTGTGGATATGCCAATTTCTCCTGTCAGGTTTATAACATTGTAATTGTGGTTTTAAAAAACCATAAAATTAATCATCTCTACCACTTTCAAGTGTACAACTCAGTAATATTAAGTGTATTTACATTGTTATGTAACAGATCTCCAGAACTTTTCCATCTTGCAAAAGTAAAATTCTATACCCATTAAATAACAACAACTCTATCAGTTTTTGCTTTATGTATTTTGAAACTGTATTGTTTGGTGCTTACGTATTTGTTGTGTATACCTTACAGGTAGACTGATACTTTTACAATAATGTAATGTTCCTCTTTGTCTCTAGTAATTTTCTTTGCTCTAAAGTATACCTTATCTGATATTAATTTAGTCACTTCTGCATTTTTTAAAAGTTAACATTTCCTTTTCCATACTTTTACTTTCAACCTACCTATATTGTTGTATTTCAAGTGAGTTGCTTATAGACTGCATATTGTTGGAACATATGTTTTTATTCACTCCGATAACTTCTCTTTTGATTGGTGTATTTAGACCATTCATATTAAGGGTATTTAGGATATTTTTAGGGCTTAATTCTGCTATTTATCATTTGTCTCCAGGGTCTTTTTCCTCTATTCTTTTAATTTTTATATTTTTCTTTTCTTGCCTTCCTTTTAGATATTTGAGTCCCTTTGTGGGATTCTATTTTTTATTATTTATAGATTTTTGAGTATACAACTTGTTATAATTTTCTTTGTTGTTGCTCTAGGTATTACAATATACATACACAACTTATCACAGTTTAGAACACATATTTAGGATGTTGAGTGAAGTATAGAAATCTTATTTCCACTTAAATCTCGTTGCTCTCCCCAAGTTTAAAATATAATTGTCCTAAACATTTCTTCCACATACATTAAACACCACCTTAGATAGTATAACATTTTTCTTTACTTGTTAAAAATGATTAAGAAACCCTTGAGAAACAGAACAGTCTATTATATTTACTGGATTTAGAATTCTGGACAGACAGGTTTTTATCTTTTTGTATCTTTTTTTTTATTATTTTTTGAGACAGAGTCTCACTTTGTCACCCAGGCTGGAGTATTTTTCTTTTCAGCACTTGGAAACCGTCTCCCCAGAATTCTATATTCTGTGAAAACAATTCTTCAAGGATGAAGGGAAAATAAAACTATTTCAAGTAAAAGAAAATCTAATTTAATTTATCAATAGCAAACCTGAGCCTGCCCTTAAAAATTGCTATAGAACATTCTCCATACAGAAAGGATATGATAACTGGAAGAGGGAACTTCAGAAAGGAAAGAAAAAACATTGGAATCGATAAAAATAGGGGTAAATATAATAGACTGTTGTGCTTCTGAAGAGTCTTAAATTATATTTGGTGGTTAAAGAAAAAAATTATCACAGCATGTCATGTGATGCTCAATGTATAGTTTCCAGATTTTCCTGAGGTTTTCTATTTTTTTATTTGTTTCAAGATAATTCATGAATGTTTGTTGAAGCATATTTATATTGCTGCTTGGGGGCCCTTGCCAGATTACTCCAGCATCCGGCCATCTCACTGTTAGTATTTGTTGTCTTTCTGCTTCTGCTCCAGGGGGGTTGCAGACTCAACTCTGCCCAACTCCACCCCACCAGAGGCAAAGAGAGAAATGGAAGATCAGCTTTCTCTTCTACCCTCTAAAACCAGTGTTTTATGTTTTCTGAAGTAGGACAAATACTGCCTTTTGTTTTCTATGGATAGGTAACTTTGGCCCAATCCTTTGACAAAGGGAGGAGGCTGTCCTTGAAGCTTCTGTGCCTGTGGGCATTAGTAGTTTGGTTAGAGTTTCTACAGCTCCTGTCTGGAATCTGTGATAACAAATAGGGAGTCAGGGAACTCACCTGTTTTGGAGTTGCAAGGATGTCAGAGACTCACCTGTACTGGGCAGAAGGGAGCTGCAAGGGGGCCAGAGGCGCCTGTTCTAAGTGGATTGGGAGCTGCAGGAGACCAGGGACTCACTTGTTCTGGGTGGATGGGAGCTCTGGGATCGGGGGACAACTCTGTTTTTCCTCAGCCTCTGAGGTCCCTAGGCTGCCTGTTTTCTTCTCCCCTTTGGGAGACTTCCTGTGAGTACTTGTGGTTATGTCTAAGGTGCTTCAGTTTAAGGGGCAGGACCTGTGAGGAATGGGACAGCTCCATCTCAGAGGAAGTGGACATCCTGGTGCGCCTTTCTTCAGTGCTGACAGTTTGAAATGTAACTTTATATTTATAATTTTCCATTGTCCTCTTGCAGATACGCAGTCTGAATGCAAGGGCTTGTCTTTGTGATTGTGGAGCTTGAGAAAGATGTGGCATTGCCTGCCTCTGGCACTTCCCAGGCATTCATTTATTTTTAGCTTTGATTGTTTCCTGATATCTCTTTGGGATCAGAGACTGAAAGAGGAAATGTGTATGCTCAATAAATTGTATTGTTCCATAAACTTTTATTTGAAGACAGCTATAAATTTGATCTATAAAAGATATTGTAATAAGCCCACATTCTAACTCTTTTGAACACATAGGAAACACTCATATTCATAAAACAACTAATATCATTAACCAAAAAATGTCCTAATTGCCCATTTTTCATGTTCCCTAAGGATTTTCCCATGCTACAGGTAAAAAATAAAGTAACACTGTCATTCTTAACATGCATACCTGCACCCCAGCAAACTCTAATGCTGAGTCATTTAGTAACAGAAATAGTTTATTTTAAAGATGTGCAGTGTAATTTTATGTGTCTTTCATACCAAGGATATTTTTTAAAGGACAGCACAAGGAGAAAAATTAACTCCTCAATTGTCAAAGCACGCTGCTGGATTTGAAAAAGTCAAACACGGTGAGGTGTGCAGGTATATTTTACAATCCAGACAAAGCCAAATGAGTTTACACCTCATTTACCTGAGCCATTTTTGAAACCTGGGAAGACATTGGTAGACATCATTATACAATTGGGCACATTGATAGCAAATTGAACAAGACAGAATTTATGATGATCATGTCTATTCTGGTTAATTACCTTAAAAACTCAGCTAGTCCAGTTGTGCTATGAGAATTCAGCACCTGTGGAATAAACATTGTTGTAGATGGGACCCGCAGAAGAGAGCGCTGTGTATCACATGAATGCCCAGACGGGCTCAGCATCACCGAGGGAGCGGCACAGTCCTCCCCAGCGCACCTTCCGCCGCATCCCACCTGCTGCACCAGTGGACTCTGGCCCCAGATTATCAGGGAAAATTCATAGTCATCAGGGGAAAAGTAAACGCCATCGCATATGAGTTCCGCCGTCAGCACGACGAACAGCGCATTGAACTCACCCATGCGGAGGCTCCCCTGTGTGCACACGGAGCCCGCAGTTACAGTCCCTGAAATCCAGGCTCACAATCAGTAATACCAGGTGAAAGTTGTCATTAAAACGGTCCACTGCGGTAAGGATAAGCGTTTAAACTCCCCCAATTTTCTACTTTTAGATAATAGAAAGGTGGAAGGCTTACAACACCATGATGATGTTGATTTCAATTTATGATGATTAAAATTTATATTTAAATTTAAATTTATATTGACGATGATTTAAATTTATGTTTTTAAAATCTGTCCTATCCTTGAGGCTTAAAAAAAAAGAACTTTTTCAATACAAGATTCACCTTTACAGAAAAGTTACCTATAAAATAAGATAAGCGGCATAGTTAAAGCCTGAGAATTTGAGAATTCACAAAGCACGCCGACTTCCAGGCAGGCCCAGGCTCAGGGTCATGGGATCCCGCCCAGGCCCCAGCTCCCCCGCAATGCTCAGGGCTGCACCTCGCAGGGCGGGTCTGACGGAAATGGCTCCGAGACACGTGCCTGGCCTTTCTGTGCGATCGCAGGTTTAAAGAAGTTACCTGGGATGCAAAACCTGCTCACACTGAACTAATGCACAATAATGAAACAGTGAAATTTCTTTCTTCCGCAGCTCCTGATTGGAGGCATCAAACCCCCACAGCGAGTTCCCCGCTTCAGGCTGCGGGACAGCGTCTGGCTTCCTCGCTTCCTGCCTAATGGATCTTGCTGCGCAAATTGGACTTTTCGGGTTTTATGACTCCCTAAGGGGATTGCTGCTGGGTTACGCTCATTTACTTTTTTATTCTTTATCTATTATTTACACAAGAAAATATTCCCGTTTTTCTTTCTGAAAATCCTCAGTTATTCCTGGCATTAGCGGAATAATTTTCGTCCGTTTTGTAAATTGCCTATGACTGTACATTTCCGAGCCAATGTGTTGAGGAGTTCGTATGAACCTGCGGCCACCGATGGTGAACAGCCCGGGCGCACCGTGGCGGTGCAGGACGGGCCGGTTCACCTCCCGGCTAAACCCTGGAGAAAGCGCTGGGGGCCTCGGGGAGGCAGGAGGTGGGCGTGCGCCCCGCAGCCGCCTAAGACCCCCCGCCCCGGCCCCCGGCCCCGCTCCGTCCTGCACAGGGAGCTCCAGGTCGTTGCAGGAGGATGCGGGAGGCCGGGGCCAGGGAAGACTCGCGCTGTCCCCGGAGGCGCGCGCTGCTTTGCAGCTCCTAAGGCTGTGCCGACTTAGGGGATCTCACCGGGGGCTCGGGAGGAGCACCCCTGATTTATAAGCAGCGCGTGCTGAGCGGTCGCGGCTCAGTCCGGTGCAGTTGAGGTACCAGCGCTCCCTGGACGGCCTCGCCCGCGCGTCCTCGGTCATCGCGTTTGTCAGCGGGGCTTGCGCGGCATCTCCGGGCTCCCCGGGCAGACTCTGCGCCCCAGGCCCGGCGCTCACTCCGGCTCAGTGTCGACCCCCTCGCTGGCCCATCCAGCCCCGTCCTGCCTCTCCGGTTCCTCTGCCCTTGTTTCTGCGTCCTTCCCTCACCCGCTCGCCCCAGCCCGGTGGAGTTGCACAGCCCGAGGTGCTGTGTGCGCCCCTGGGACGCGCCTCTGAGAGCCACGAGGCCCCTGAATAATTCGCACAGCGCGGGAGTTGCAGGCCCAGGGGTGACCGCCTGCACTTGTGCGCTGATTAACTCCTCTCTGCCTGCCCGGTCCCCGGCGTGAGTGGGAATCACGGCCCACGGAAGCCTGGGATGACTCGGCCATGCGCCCCGGCGCCCAGCAGGTCTCTGGGCAGGTCTCTGGGCGTTGCGAACCCTGGTCTGCACGGAGATGCTTCCTGACCTTCCTTCCTCCACAAGAAGGGAGCGCCTCCCGACAGGCCACAGGCCGCATCATTTTGGATCATGCAGTAAAATGCTTGGTTTGTGCGCGTACAAGGGCACCAACTAATGCCCCAGGGCAGGGCTTACTGTGGCCACTGCTGAACCAGATAAAAGTCCACGTGATGTGGAAACTGCACGGAATAATACATTTTTTTGGACAGGCGTCACTTACAAATCTCGAGACCGGATTCTTTGTGTAAACGGTACTTTACTCTTAAACAGTTTAGGAAAAGCCCAGTTATCTCTCATTCACACGCGTGTTCTCTGCCCCGGGTGGGTGCCCCTGCTGAGCGGACAGAGTACCAGCCCCACCCATGCCGGGGCCACAGAGTCAGCTCCGGGCGGGGGGCGGCCTCCCCACTCCCCACAGCTCAGGAGCTGTTCGCCCTGGCAGGTGGGCTGCCAGGAGGGGTGAACAGGAGGAGGCTTTGGGGCCAGGCCCTCGGGGACCCCAGAGGAGCCTGTGCAGTCCCAGGAAGAGAAGAAGCGGGAGAGGGATTTCTCCCTGACGGCTCCAGCCGCATCTGAGCAGCCTCCCAGCGCCCAGGTGGGAGAGAGAACGTGTTCCTGCAGCTGCCTGATGGGGACACCCGGATGCCTGCCACTAGCAGAGCAGAACTGGATATGTGGGTTCACCTCTCTGCATTTCAAATTCAGTTTTTCTAAGATGAAATAATGCCAGAATCCCTCTGCGGGATTGTTTCAAGGATTAAAGGAATTTATTAAGGGGCAAGTGCAGAAGGGAGTGGGGCAGCCAGTACATCTGATGTCATTGGTGGTTCTGAATAGTTTCCAGTATTTTATTCAAAATGTTAAAATATTTCATCTAAAACGTAGGCTTTTGTTTGTAGTGTGAGTTAGGGATCCAATAACAGGCAGAAAAAAACTCCTTGCCAGAAAAATAGATAAATAGATGGTGAAATAGTCACACAATAAAGTGTTGGTTGACAGTGAAGAAGGATGAAGGCAAGATGTTCACAGTCCCATGAACGGACGTTTGGAACACGGAGGAAATTGGAAATTCCTAGCGAGTGAAACGTTACCTTAGAGGTCCTCAGGGCCAAGCGCGGTGGATCACACCTATAAGCCCAGCACTTGGGAGGCTGAGGCAGGGGGATCACGAGGTCAGGAGATCGAGACCATCCTGGCTAACACAATGAAACCCCGTCTCTACTAAACATACGAAAAATTGGCTGAGTGTGCTGGCAGGCGCCTGTGGTCCCAGCTACTTGGGAGGCTGAGGCAGGGGAATGGCGCAAACCCGGGAGATGGAGCTTGTAGTGAGCCGAGATCGTGCCACTGCACTCCAGCCTGGGAGACAGTGCGAGACTCCGGCAAAAAAACAAACAAACAAACAAACAAACACCGTCCTCAGGTCCCCCTTACAGATGAGGAATGAAGATCAGGGGCTACAGGCATCAGAGATGACCTCCATGGTGAAAAATAGACAGCTGGGTGTTGGAAGGCCTGAGCGTCATGAGATTCCCGTCCATCTGGTGACTGGAAGGCACCGTTTCTTCTATGACTGAAATGGACACATTCATTTTTTGTCTCCTTCTCAAGGGAAATGTGTGGCTCAGCTGAAACAGCAGGAAATCTGTGAAATCCTTTGCAAATACCAGCTATTCAAGCTATTTTTAACCCTGAACTAGAAAACAGGTGTCTCGCCTATTGCCAGCCTTTAAGAGAATGATTAAAACAGTTGCTTCGAAATATAGAAACTTCAGGATTGATTAAAATGTTTCTCAGTGTCCTAGGGACAGGGATGTGGTGTGATGGGCCCACCTCGTGCACATGCTGTGGTGGGACAGCATTGTAAAAACACGTTTATTTGTAGAAAAGTACTAAAATCAGGATGGCTTTTTATAGAATGGCCTTAAGTTTTACAATTTTTATCATATATAACACAAGCGCCATTTTCTTTGTTTTAAATAAATTTTCTGGTTGTATGCTTCCCCAAATATTCTCAAACAGCCTTCCGCAGAACCACAGACCTGGATGTAGCCAGCGGATCAAACAGACCCTGAGCCTAGTGGAGGCTTACACACCTGGAAACCCTGGTTTCCAAATTGTGTGACCTTTTTCTGCCATATGTCATAATTAGAATTGTTATGAAACAGATTAAATTCTTTATTGAGCATACAGACGGCTGAGAAAAATAAGCACAACCCAGGTTTTTCAGGTGGGCAAAGTCACGGGCATCCACACAGCCAGCTACTTCGTATTCGCTCTTCAGCCCCTACGTTTGATGACCGACCACTACAGAGCATCGCTGAGAAGGGCCAGGAGCTCTGAGAACAAAACAGACACCCCCCACCCTGCAACTTTGATGCTTTCATGTAAAAATAAACCCTCCTTTAAGACTTGGATTAATGGGGACCCAACGGAAGTTGGGAATAATCGTGAAATTATAGAGGTGGTTGTCTCATGATCATAGACTCCACATTCCAGGGCTAGGAATGGACTAAGTAAGTGCCAGCCAGGTGGGTCCTGCTCACCGCCCCTCACTGAGCCCAAAACCAGCCGAATGAGTTAGCTCTACTGCCCCTGCTGCCCCATGGCCGCTGCCAGATGGGGGCTCTGAGACCTGCTGGGCATGGAGAAACCCCCAGGCAGGAACTGAAACCCAGCGGATACCCTCTTTCTGTGGATTGAGGAGGCGAGCCTGCTTCCCTGTGAGGACACAGGATTTGCCGAGTAATTTCGACTGAGTGTCCGGTTCTGTGTATTATCTGAGCACCCCCAATTTCGGCACTGCCAGTCAATACAATCTTCTTTCAGCCACTCACAAATGTGCTGGGTTAAGCAGGTATGTAAAAATAAACACATTGCACCCTCCCAGAATAAGCACAGGTGTGTTGATGGGGAGTGTCCCTGGGACACGGGCAGCCTCGTGAGACTCTGAAGCAAGATCGCGGCCCCATATTCCTGCCCCTAGAGTTCCACCGAGGCAGAGCGGCCGGGGCTTAGCTTTGTGTCTGCCTGATGAGGCACAGATGCTGCCCAGGGGCTGAGGTGCTGGCCAGGTTCTGACCCAGGAAACACAGGCTCTAGCATCCCAGACCTGCCCCTCCAGCCTCTCCAGCGGGTTTGGAAGCACCTCAAATACTGGCCAGAAGTCCTAGCTTCACCTCTGAGATCTGCTAGTGAATCCTGACACCGTAAGGAATACGAACATAAAATACCAGCCGTGGGCAGAAAAGAATCATCCCATGGGCAGCCGAGCGTCAGGCGTCTCTCAGGAGTGGCTGCTCGTGAACGACACACCTGGAGATGGCGTGGAAGATGCGTGGCCTGAGGAGGGAAGTGGGACACATCCCAGCGTCTGGGAGCTCAGGGCCGACCCAGGGAAGAGAGTGAAGGGAACAGGAAGTGGAGGAACCAAGAACTGGTGAAGACAGACACATTTCCTCATCACTGGCAGGGCGTTCCTGTGACCACTTTTCATGCAAAGTTAGAAAAAAATGTCCAAATAAGAAAAAAAAATTGGACATTGTTGGCTCCATGCTCACATTAACTTATAATCATAAAGTCTTGGACTAGAATACAGAGATAACATAGATACATTTTACCTTTTTGCTGACAAGAACTGTGGCCAACTGAAGTTCAGTGACTTATTCAGGCTTCGGACAGTTGGGATGAGAAACTCAGCCTCTGGAATCGGGACCAAAGGTCTTCCTTTCATGTCATGTCCTAGCACAAAATACTTCTCATATGTGGTTTTGAAACTACTCTGTTTTGTAGAATAGAAATATTTGGTTCTGTTTGTGGTATGCTGTAACCTTCCAGTAAATTATATAATGTTTAAGTTATTTTACCTAAGACAAATGATTAGTAGTTATCCTGTCAAATAAATAGTAATTTTATTTCAGGTAAATAAAGAAAAGGGAAATACATTAATATACTTTTGGAAAAGTAGATGAGTAAAGGTTGATATGCATTTTGATTTTATTGAAACTCTGTCTCATATTTCCATAAAGCCTTGTTCACAAGGCCAGCAGGAGGATTTGAAATGAGAAAACAGAGCTGCAAGACACCTTAAATACAAAAGAGGTTTCAACACTACAGAAATCCCCACTCTCCCATTGCAGAACAGCTGTGTCGCTAGGATTTCATGTAATTTACATGAGGAAATAACTTCACGTTGCTTTCTCATTTTAATTGGGTCGGTTGTAAACAAACTGCCATGACCCTTTCTTTGAGACCATAAACTGGGGAATTTTTCATTATTGCTTTTACAACCTTTGGAAGTGGTTTGTACACATATCAGGGAACAATTCTGGGCATTGAAGTCTTTAGTTTCTAAAAAATCACTCATTCATTAAAATGTTAGAATCCAAACTCCTTTTCCCTCATACAATTAAAAAGAAAAACAAAAGAGCACATTCCATTAAACATTAAAGAAAATTCATGAAGCTATTTGAAAGAAAACTGCGATTTTCCAACTCCCTGCCGTCCCTACAGGAGCATATCTTCAGGAGCACCTGGAAAATGCTATGTAATGATGTTCTACATTTGCCAAAACAGCTTCCATCATTCCAGTATCAAAGGGTTTACTTTCTTCCATAATAAATTCTGGGTTTATTAATACCCAAACTACACTTAAGGGGAGAGTCTATAATTGAAACAGTAAAGGAAGGACATTTAATAAATAAACATGAAAATATACATAGATCACCAGATATATGTGAATTGATATAATTATTGTGGTATCTTCACCTCATTAGTCTTCAATTATAACATGTATAAGTATGAATTCATATAATAAACTCAGATACATTATTAATAGTTGTTTAGCTATTATTAAATATTGTTAAAATTCCTTCTGAAAATCAATCTTATAAGAACATTTCAATAAACCAGAATTAAATAAGCAAGTAACTGAAAACCTAGATTGTTGTTATATTCTATCAGAAAATAACAAAATTAAAGAAACCACATCAGATAACTATGACTAGATCAACCAACCAAGTTTGTCATACTTATTTATCTCAATCTGAAATATCAAGAAACATATGGAACCAAGATTAGCCTTAGTGTGAAAATTGCAAGTAGTTCGAGAAATCTCTATTATCAAACACTTGGGCGTCCCGTTCACTGCAGCTGAGGAGGAAATTTGACTGAAACTTTTTACAGGAAGGGCTTCAGGGAGTTGGATACCTTTCGCAAGGATATGAAGTAAAAGAAGTTGGAGAATGGGATATAGTTGGTGTATGATTCAGTTTACACACACACACACACACGCAACAAGCCAAAAATAGGCACAACCAAAATGTTTGTTGTTAGAGATGCAGCTTCAATAGATAAAATATGAAATTGAAGAAAAGAACTTTTTTAAAAATTGAAACAAAAATATTCATGTTACAGCCTTAGGACAATAATTCCTAACACGAGGTCACCAGACCGCCTGCTGCAAAGTAACACTGGGCAGTTGTCACAAATGCTGACCCAGGGACTGGCCAAGACTCTGAACCACAAATTCATGGTCTGGCCAGGGAGTGCCCATCTCGATCAGTTCCCTATGTATTTATTAAACCCATCAAAATTATATGTTCTGAGAATCCTCTTTTATTTGTACTTTTGAAAAATCATAAAACTTTGACTGTAATTGTTCTTACTGTGATAACATTTTTTAACATAGGAGAAAGTTGAAAAGAAAGAATTCTAAGCCTGCTGAAGAGTTTTAAGTTTGAAGAATACAGAGTGGAGGTGAAGGACAGTTTCCTACAGGAGGGCGGGTGTCAGGGAGAGAAAGTGTTTCCTGAGTCCCTGCAGGAAGCGGGAGTAGTGAGGGCAGGCTGGAGGCAGAGCCCGGCCAGGGAGGCTCATCCCACAATGCCAAGGAAAGGAAGGGCAGACAGGTGGGAGGCTCTGCAGATTGCAGGGAGAATTCATCATTATGAATGTCATAAAATTTATCTTATGACAGATAAATAGATTTTTTTAATTTTTCATGCCAACTATGAGTGCTAAAGAATGACAAGTTTTCTTCAGTTTGGCACTTACCAATATTCGTGACTAAAGTCAGTAAATCACATGCTTAGACAAGATATGAAAAAGACTCACAATTCCTTAATTAGTGAGCAGATTTTCTTTTCCTTGAGACAAAGCTCTGGGAAGGAGAACTCTCATTCCCAATGGCCCTAAACCAGCCTATTTGTTCTTCTATGTCTGTCTGCAGCCTAGGGACTGCCCAGGTCATCCTGAACTCGGCCAGGCTCCATCCCACCAACTCTCCATCTGACCTGCTGGTCTGCATGCCCTGAGGGTTTGGGAACACCCGTCTGTTCTGCCCTGCCCTGCCCTCTTTCTTACCTCTCTCCTGGATTTTGTCAACCTACATAACAAACAGAGAAAGGATCTCCAAATGAGAATAACTTTTATTCTGGAATGGGCATTGCAGTAGGAACACAAGTGCCATGGCAACCTGCACGTACTCGGAGAGGTCAGCGACAACAAACATTTTTGAAGGAAAATGAGGACCACACGATTGTTTTGAGACGATTTATTATTCTTGGCTACAAGAATCAATAAAAGGGTGGCCCCAGTCCAGGTTGCACCAGCAGTTGCTGGGCAGATGACCTGCAGAAGTATTTTTTGGGTAAGGTTGTGGTGGCCTTTGTGCACGGTTGTGGTTTCCTGTCTTTTGTGGTGGTTCTTGTTGCCAGGCATTCATCTGTGAGACCCCTCCCTCCATGGCCAGCCCTGGCTCTGTTTTTCAGGGTTTTGACATAAGTGTCTCCAGTCTGATTCTGACAAATGTCACAACTGGACACATTCTCCTCTCAGTGACCTCACAGTCCTCCTATTAAAACAAACTGCCTAGAATTGATCAGATAATTTAATTCACACAAGCTCTATGTGGATGACTAACATGAACAGAGAAATATTGCTCAGAGAAATATTGTATTTTCTTAACAATCAAAACTGCAAACCAAAAAATTAAAATAGATTCACGGTCTTCACTTTGGAACCCAAAGAGGTAAAGACAGCCCTGACATCACCTCAGCAGAGAGAAAACAAAATTCCGTTTTCAGGTCTGGGGAATGCAGGCACAAGCAGTGAATATCAGGATCGTCTCAGATCAAACCTACTTCTCAAAGCCTGGACCCTCAGGGGCAACACTCTGGGCTTAAAAATAAACAAACAAAAATGCCTCTAACTCCAAACTATGGTGAGGAAAACTGCCTTATTCAAATCTTCATATCGAGGTTCTGAAAAGTAATTTCCTCCAGGGTTTCTAGCCCCAGTGTGGAATCCAGGTGCATTGAGAGAGGCAAATCACAAGGGAAGTTTAATGGAGAATTTATCCTAAAGTGATGCTGAACTTATTTCACCTGAATATACAGGACAGTGGCAAAAATAAGTCTACTCTTAAGCAAACCTGACTTAAATCTGAGCTCAAAGAAATTCCACAGATAAAGTTTCAGGAAAAATGAACTAACCATCCAAAATCGAGAGATGCATTAGGAACAAGGTTTGGTGCAGCAGGTTGGCAGGATCAGAGCCACAGGAGCTCCAGTCACAGAAGTCATCTGAGACTGTGACAAGCCTGTGACTGAAGGATTTAAAATAATGAAAGAACAGACTGCAGATGGACCAAGAGCAACTGTCTAAAAACATGCAAACAAAGTTGGAAATGAACCAAATTCAAAGTCTAGGCAAGAAAAACATACCATTTAAAATTCAAACCCTGATGTATGTATTAAAAATCAGATTAGACATTGTTGAGTAAAAAAATAGTGAACCGCCAAAATGGATCCAGTGAAAATTCAGGGAAAGAAGGGCATAAAAGAGAGATTAGGATCCCTCCGCTGACTGCATGCGAAGGTCAAATGTATTCAGGGAAAGAAGGGTATAAAAGAGAGATTAGGATCCCTCCGCTGATTGCATGTGAAGGTCAAATGTTTTTGTATAGATATGAAATATTTTTAATTAATCTTATTTCTAGGCACAATATCTTTTTAATTTCTGTTCATTTGTTTTATGTATTTGCCATTATAAATTGGTCTCACTGTATTTTCTATCTGGTTGCAGTTGGCGTATTTAAAACATGTTGTTTTACATATAGAATATACAGCTGACCCTTGAGTAACACAGGTTTGACCTGTGCAGATCCACTGATACACCAAACTTTTTCAGTAGAAGTTGCCCTGAGGGAGCCTCCCTCTTCTGTGTCCCTGTCCACCTCCTCTGCCTCCTCCACCTCTGCCACCAGAGACAGCAAGACCAAAGCTTTCTCCTCTTCTGCCTGCTCAGCCAGCTCAACATGAAGACAAGAATGAAGACCTGTATGACAGTCAACTTATGCTTAGGGAATGATAAATACACTTTCCCTTCCTTATGGTTTCTTAATAGCATTTTCTTTTCTCTATCTTGCTTTATTGTAAGAATACAGCCTATGAGATACAACGTATATAGTATGTATTTATCAGTTTTTTGTGTTACTAGTAAGGCTTCCAGTCCGCAGTAGGCTTAGTAGTTAAGTTTTGGGAGAATCAAAAGTTACATGCTGATTTTTCACTGCTCAGGGATCAGTGCCCTTAAATTCCGTATCGTTTAAGGGTCAACTGCATATATACATATTTACCAGCCAGCCAATTGATTCTATTTTTTCTCAATTGATTCTTCTAAGTTTTCTTATAGAAAGCCATATCACATTCAAAAATAATAATTTTGCCTCCTCCTTAATTAGACCTTATTTCTTTCTGTGGTCTAATTTCACAGAAAAAACCCTCCAGAACAATGTCAGATAAAGTTGGCAGAACGGTCATGCGTGCAGTGTCAGTTTTCAATAGGAGTTCTTTTATCCCCCAAGCCATCCTCCTCTGCTCCCTCCCCCAGCCCCTAGGAGAGACTTGAGAACACACTGGAGCCTGCAGTTCCTGGTCTGTCATCTTCAAACAGACTTTCAGCTTTCCAGTGTGTAAGACTGAGTGGACATACGATGTTCTCAAAGCTTCTCACCCCCAATGGTTTCCGACTTTGACTATCATCTTTAACTGTTGCCTGGCAAATTTGAATAATATTCTCTAAATTTTTATTCATGAATTTTAGATTTATGTATAAAAATTCTACCTGACAAATGGCAAAATTGGCACGCCAACACATTTCATCATGTTTTGCTTCCTCCTTTATACCAGCATCCATTTGTCTGTTTTTTATGTCTCTGCTTTGTAGCAAGTGTGTTCAGTTTTCGGCCGCAACCACCACAGGTGCTCGGCTGCCATCTGTGTGTGAGCGAATCAGCCTCAGGCCCCTCCGTGACTTCTCAATCTCTCACCATCCTAGCTCTCCTGATTTGTTGGTTACTTTAACTTTGTTAAATGACGATTTTTCAAGAGGCTTTCTTGGTTGCTACATTTAGTTCTTGAGAATTGAGACTGTCTTCCCTGCTTTTATTTTTTAAATGACAAATCGGTCAGGTGTAAGCCTACTGACTCACATTTCTTTTTCTGAAGGCCTGAACAGCTCAACTGTTACTCATCCTTTACAGACAAGTTTGGTACAAGCACGATTGTCTGTCTAGGACGGGAATGACTGGGATGCTGGGGTTTTGTTCTGCCTGGTTCCCAGAAGGATCCTTTATCTTCAAGTCTAAGTTCACTACTTTTTCTGGTACAATTATCTTGCTATATTCTTCCAGAATATTGGTTAAGTGTATACTGGACCCCCTTTCTCCATATCTATCATTTTCTAATTAAATTGATTCTTCATCGTTTCCCTTTTGGACCGTTTGGTTTTCTCAGATCTCGCCTCCCTGTCTCTGACTGCAGAAATTTTCCTTAAGAACCAGTTTTGAAGAACCACACCAAGAAATCATAGTGTGATCTTTCTTCTAATGTAAATTTCTATGTGTCTTGAGTTTTTAAATTACTTTCCTTTGGTTTTATTTTGTTGTTTCTAGTAATTGTTTCCTGTGTTAGATGCATGCAGCACAGGCTCTGCTGTTTTCTCAGGAGGATGGCAGGTGTGGAGGTTTGAGGCTGGCTTCGAAGCAGTTCAGATGAGTCAGCTGAGAGCTCCAGCCGCAGTGAGTCCATGCTTTCTACATGTGGCTGCATCAGCCTCAGGAAAGTCTCATGTTACGCATGCTTTCTGCTTATGGTGTTGCTTTTTTTTATTTTTCTGCACCAATACTGTTAAGCTCCAATTTTTCCCAGATGGTGTTCTCTGCCCCACCCCGCCTCTGGACTGCTCCACAGGGATGCAGGGGCAGTAAGGTTTCCCCTCTAGGTCCCACTCATCTGAAACTCAGGCAACAGAACCACATGGTGAGGGACAGTTTTACAGCAAGAGAAGCCTCTAATTCTCTCTGTTCTGAAGAAAACGTCAGCATTGGCCTTTGCACTCTGTAATGCATTCAATGCTTCTGCTCTTGGCATCTTCCTTGGTTTGGTCTAAACTTCACTGTGTTTATTGGCTGTTCTTTGAGTTGGAATATACATGGACTAGTCGATGTCTTGTAATTCCATTAAATGGTGGTTTTGCTACATTAGTTCCTGTAGCGTGAAGGGACAATGGAGAGAGGATGGTAGCAGAGAGTTCGGCCCCTGCAGCGTTCTCAGCTGAATCAATGACCCCCACCCGCAGCAGGCTGTTTGGCTTCTGGACTGGATAGGCAATGTGTCTTCTGCAGGATTTTAAACAAGCATTGATATGGTTTGACTGTGTCCTCGCCGAAATCTCATCTTGAATTGTAGCTCTTACAATCCTCATGTGTTGTGGGAGGGACCTGGTGGGAAGTATTTCAGTCATGGGGGTGGCTACCTCCATGCTGTTTCCATGATAGTGAGTGAGTTCTCACCAGATCTGATGGTTTTATAAGGGGCTTTTCCCTCTTAGCTCTGCACTTCTCTCTCCTGCCACCATGTGAAGAAGGACATGTTTGCTTCCCCTTCCGCCATGACTATAAGTTTCCTGAGGCCTCTCAGCCCTGTGGAACTGTGAGCCAATTAAATCTCTTTCCTTTACATATTTCTCAGTCTTGGGTAGGTCTTTATTAGCTGCATGAGAATGGATTAATACAAGCACTTATAAATGATATTAAATATTGGTATAAAGTGTTCTTTCCTGAGTCTTTTAACAAAACGCTGCTCTCGCTCCCTGTTTGGGATGGCATATTCAGCAACTGTGCTGAGCCCGCATCTCCCAGGTAGGATGCTGGCCTCTCTGTCCACCCTCCTGGTGACACCTTTCTCCTCCACACTCCCTCCCTCCTAACGCATTCAATTCCATGTTCCCCAACTCTAGGGAAATCCATGCCCACAGTGATGAGGTAGGACTAAGGGGTCTTTCTGTTCAGTGAGGTAACACAAGGCCCAGGCTCAAGGTTTCTGCAATTACTGTGCTCTGTTGACAAGCACACCCCTTTCCAGGGGGTAATTATTTAGCAAATTCCACAGCCTGAAAAGAATGGTTATTCTCATTGAAGCAAGTTTTTACAAGGCTTACAACAGAATTGCTCCAGGATGCGTGCAAGATATGCTTGTTTGTCACTTGAATTTCTTTTGCCAACATTTCAGGCTCTACCTAGAAATATGAGCAATTCGGTGCTTTAGAAATCCTGTGGGTAAACTTAGATTCACAGGATATATTACACAGATTAAACTTTGTTTTAAACTTGTAATTGTACAGTGTTTTCTAATCTCAGAAATTAAAAGATCAAATTAATGGTTTTTAAGTGAGTTATTGACAGAGGGCATCCCCAGAACTGGCATAGAAGGGCTGCCATGTCACAGCTCATTCAGGAAAAGGCAGCTATGGAGAAGGAGAGTAAGGGAAAGTGGCAGAAATCCTGAGCTTGTAACTCACTCTCTGGAAACTGTCTCCAAGGTAAATTCCGTTAAACACGTTATTTAAAGGCAGTATTTCACAGCCCACCACTGCTCTATGGTTCTGCTTCTTTTTTTCAGTCCTAACCCTGGATCCCTCTTATCTGCCACAGATGTGACTGCAAGAAACCTGCATCCACAGACAACGGCTCTCCTGAGTGAGTGGAGGTCCCAGCGGGGAAGCACCGCACATGGGATGGACAGCTCGACTTCCTCCTGGGTTTCAGGTTTCCTCTGCATGTGGAGAAGTCCGTGGCTGACCCAATGTCACCCAAACCACAAAGGTCACACAAGTGGGCTCTGCAGGGCGACAGGTTCCCTCTCACAGCAGCCACGCACACGAGTCTTTCATGAGAAACTCTTATAGGAAATGCTGGCCCACCCCTGACTGAACCATGAAATCACAAAGTTACGGATGAAACAGAAGAATCAACACACTGCCAGGCAGAGTTCGGAGACCCCGCAGTGTAGAAAACGGGGCAGAGCGGGGAGGGGGGAGGGGGGAGGGATAGCATTAGGAGATATACCTAATGTAAATGACGAGTTAGTGGGTGCAGCACACCAGCATGGCACATGTAAACACATGTAACAAACCTGCACGTTGTGCACACGTACCCTAGAACTTAAAGTATAATAGTAATTTAAAAAAAAATTAAACTTGCTTACGAAACCAACCTTATAAGGAATTCAGAAAACAAAAGGGTTCTGCAATTTTCAGGAAGCGCTCTCCTCTAAAACTGATTTTAAATCACCAAGCTACACAACTTTGAAAACTAAAAGGAAATAATAATTTTTACAAACACGCTAAAAAAAAAAAAAAGAAAAAAAGAAAACAGGGCAGAGCAAAGGGAAAGCCAGGCAGCGGCTAGCAGCTTCTGAGGACGGCAGAAAGCGCTGTGTGCAAGGCCTCTGCACACCCGCGGGGTGGCCTGGGCACCCTTAGACACCGGATCCTTTGCAAGTCAAAGAAAACGTTCAATCCTGAATGAGATTTGTGGTTTGATGGCACTTATTGATCATGTTGTACTTTTTGTAATTTGGGACTTGGTATCTCTGGAGATCGCCATGATACTTTAATCCAGTGCTATACACAGCTTTGTGTAGACTCTTTTCATTACAAATACAGTTCTGCTGGACTAGAAAGCTGCACTGTCTTGGGAACCCCCCACCTGCTCAGCATCGCTCTGGGTGTTGAGGACATAGCGTGACTACACGGGCCCTTGCCTGGCCTCCTGCAGGCAACACAGACACAGGTTTGGTTAGGGGAAAATCAGGGTTTTCTATTGGTTAGATTTCTGTGCAGGAAAAAAACTATTTTTAGCTAAACATCTACTCTACTCCAATAATTTAATTTAAAAATAATTATCCACTTAAATCACTACTGAGTGTGATATTGCTTCTAAACTTATTTGGTCAGATTATACTGATTAAACAAGATTTTTCACGTTTGAGTGTGCAGTTATGGCTCCTTGTTATGTTTTATGAGAATCCTGTTTGCTAAGCCTCTCAAGAATAATTGGACCAGGCACGGTGACTCACACCTGTAGCCCCAGCACTTTGGGAGGCCAAGGTGAGAGGATAGCTTGAGGCCAGGAGTTCAAGGCCAGTCTGAACAATGTAAGGAGACCCTGCCTCTACGAACTGCACTGGGCGTGGTGGCGTGTGTCTATGGTCCCAGCTACTTGGAAGGCAGAGGCAGGGGGATCATTTGAGCCTGGGAGGCCGAGGCTGCAGTGAGCTGTGATAGGTTCATTGTACTCCAGGCTGGGCAACAGAGCAAGACCCTATCTCAAAAAGAAAAGAATAGAATGAAAAAGAAAAGAAGAGAAGAGAAGAGGGGACGGGAGTTTTTGTCCTATTTTAAAAGTCCCTTAACTCCTAGGTAGGATTAATCAGAATGGTATTTTAAAAATTCTGGTCGCAGGGATATCTTTCTCTTAGTTCTACCTTAAGTATAAATTAGGGCAAGTTCTAAGCATTTTCTTAAATTTTTTAAAAACCTCCTTAACTTCCTTATTTATCAAGCAGGATGATTGAACAGATATCAAAGTATTTCGTGTGAAATTAAGACATACACCAAATACTTAGAAGCATGTGGACATTCCCCGGCCTCCATGAGTATTTACATAATTTTCTCGTCCCGTGATCTACAGGTACTTCGAGTCCTGCGACCCCCATCGCTGAGGAGAGCGGCTGGCTCATAAGAGGTCCTTAGTAACGAAGGAGTGGACGACTCCTGTTCATTAGATCTGCACTGAACATGCAAGTTATGACACATTTACCCAATTATCTTACCCCTGGAATTAGGTTAGGCAGTAATATCATAGCCTCATCTACAGACAAAAACCTAAAAGTGATTCTATATTAACGCATGTCTTTTCTAGGGCCACAGGTCGTCAGCAACACCAGGGCTGGCACTGGTCCCTCGCATGTGTGTGAAGGGCGACCCCCTGACGTTTCACTTCTTAGCACAGGCAGCCTGCACCGAAGGCCCATGGCATGTAGTCTCCTTAAGAATGTGCGAGCCCTTACCACCTCCTCAACCCACAAATTCAGCTGAGTAACTTTACCAAGTTGACCTTAAACTTGCTGAGGTATGAAGAGACGTAAGGAATGAACAGGCTGTAAAAGATTTACTAAGCCCCACAACTGAACACATCCTGCACCCAACAAGCAAGTCAACTGGGTGGTGAGGCAGCTAAGGACGCATGGCTTTTTAGCCAGTGTGCCTCAGAGGACCGCAGAATCAAGTCAATTCTGCGGCAGCCGAGGGCGGTGCCCGTGGGTTTGCAGGCGGCTGCAGGCAGTGCTGCCCCCTCCCAGGCTGTCCTGTTTTCCCAGGCCTTTGGGTCAAGAAACTCTAACAGGGACCAGCCTTCCCTTGCAGACTTCACAGCTCCATGTTCCAGTTTGGCTCTTAATGTACAGGAGACACTGTGACATCAGCTGTCCTCACCTCAATTTGCTGGTGTCCTAGATGGGATATTAAGAAGAAAGACACACATTGACCAAAGCTGCATCTGGTAGCCTCTGTGTGAACACAGCCGTGGAGGAGAGCAATGGGTGGCAGGGGACCCGAAGCGTGGCCTGGAGACACCGCGTCCGAGCCCCACACTCCCCACCTGTGTGACGTGAAGGCACTCTGTCTACCTGTGAGTCAGAGACGCCATCGCTACAAGCCATCTCCTGACAGAGCTGCAAGGAGAAAATATTACAAACTATGTTTAAAAGTCATTCTTAACCGCACCATTTCAGGTTTTTTGTTATGTCTTTATGTGAGTTTTACAATGAAAATAATATTGGAAACCACTCCAAAACAAAGTCCTTTAAATGCATTTAAAAATAATACAGCATGCAGTCCAATAATATTTGGTAACTGCTGATCTATTTGATGGGAATTAGTAATAAATATCTACCCTAACTTAGCTTGCAAAGTGTTAGGGTCAAATAAAAATAGTATTAACCCGTAAGCTTGCTACCAGAGGTGAGATACATAGTTGAAGGCAGTTCTATAACAAGCACAGGTTGATACTCCGGCAGGGGACCCCAGCCGCCCGGCCGGGATGGTCCTGGTCCCTGGACTGTGAGGAACTGGGCCGCAGCAGGAGGTAAGCGACGGGCAGGGAGCAAAGCTCCATCTGTATTTGCAGCCCTCCCTGCTGCCCGCATCACCACCTATGCCCCGCCTCCTGTCAGCTCAGCAGCCGGATTGGATTCTCACAGGAGCATGAACCCTGCTGTGAGCTGCGCATGCCGGGAATCTCGGCCACGCGCTCTGTATGAGAATCTAAAGCCTCATGATCTGTCCCTGCCTCCCATCACCCTCAGATGGGACCGTCTGGCTGCAGAAAAAACAGCTCAGGCTCCCACCGATTCCACAGTCTGGTGAGTTGTAAAATTATTTTATTATATGTTACCATGTAATAATAACAGAAATAAAGTGCACAATAAGTGTAATATGCTTGAATCATCCTGAAACCGCCCCCCACCACCCCCGTCCCATCCTCAGAAACACCGTCTTCCGTGAAACCCATCCCTGGTGCCAGCGAGGCTAAGGCTGTGGCTCCACGGCACTGGATTATAATTATTATTATCATTACCATTTTGTTATTATACTTTAAGTTCTAGGGTACATGTGCACAACGTGCAGGTTTGTTACATATGTATACTTGTGCCATGTTGGTGTGCTGCACCGATCAACTCATCAGCACCCATCAACTCGTCATTTACATCAGATATAACTCCCAATGCCGTCCCTCCTCCCTCCCCCCTCCCCATAATAGGCCCCGGTGTGTGATGTTCCCCTTCCCGAGTCCAAGTGATCTCATTGGTCAGTTCCCACCTATGAGTGAGAACATGCGGTGTTTGGTTTTCTGTCCTTGCGATAGTTTGCTGAGAATGATAGTTTCCAGCTGCATCCATGTCCCTACAAAGGACACCAACTCATCCTTTTTTATGGCTGCATAGTATTCCATGGTGTATATGTGCCACATTTTCTTCATCCAGTCTGTCACTGATGGACATTTGGGTTGATTCCAAGTCTTTGCTATTGTGAATAGTGCCGCAATGAACATACATGTGCGTGTGTCTTTATAGCAGCATGATTTATAATCTTTTGGGTATATACCCAGTAATGGGATGGCTGGGTCATATGGTATTTCTAGTTCTAGATCCTTGAGGAATCGCCATACTGTTTTCCACAATGGTTGAACTAGTTTACAATCCCACCAACAGTGTAAAAGTGTTCCTATTTCTCCACATCCTCTCCAGCACCTGTTGTTTCCTGACTTTTTAATGATTGCACGGCACTGGATTATTTTCCATCTAAAGCAAGGCCATTCTCGCCGCAGCGGCCTTAAAACAAACATGAAGGCTTGTCCCTGCATCCCTCCGGTCGTTCCCTCTCCCGGGCGTTTCCACGGGGGCTGCCGGTGTGTCCGGGGTGCCAGCGGCCTCCTCCTCTGGTCAGATGCACAGTTCCCTCTCTCCTCCTGGGCCCTCTGTTTCCAGGAAACTTTATTTCTTCTGCCGGTTACATTCAGTCTTCCTACTCCCAATTCTAAGTCCACCTTTCCTGCCCCGAGTCTCCTGGTGGGAGCTCTGTGGCCACGAGGTCACACTGTGCGCTCTCCTGTGTGGCTCCTCCCGTGTCGCTCCTCCCTGAGTCCAGGGGTCTGTCCTCAGAGATGGTGGCCAAGGATATTTCACAGACCTTCCATTCTGCAGGCCTGACCTCCTCTCTCGTACATCATTTTATGTTTAGATATCCAGGTATGTAAAATCATTCCCTGTACAACGTATGTGCAAACGCAGTGTAAAACTCATTTTATTTTAGTACAAAAATTATGTGTGAATATAGATAGAAAGAGATATAAAAACATGCACCAAAATTGTAAAAAAGCAGTTACCTTTGGGTTATGAGAATTTTTTCCTTCTGCGGTATGATTTTCTAATTTTTAAAATAAAATTTTAAATAAATATGCTAATTGATAATCAATAACCATAATAACATATATTATCAAAAAGGTAAAAACCAAAATACTGCATGGGGTGCTATTTTGGGTGGATATTAAAAAGCAAAAACCATTATGAAGGGTGATGGTTCAGGAGTCACTAGCAAGAAAATTAGTACAAATTTATGGCCGGGCGCGGTGGCTCAAGCCTGTAATCCCAGCACTTTGGGAGGCCGAGGCGGGTGGATCACGAGGTCAGGAGATCGAGACCATCCTGGCTAACATGGTGAAACCCCGTCTCTACTAAAAATACAAAAAAAAAAAACTAGCCGGGCGTGGTGGCGGGCGCCTGTAGTCCCAGCTACTCGGAGGCTCAGGCAGGAGAATGGCGTGAACCTGGGAGGGGGAGCGTGCAGGGGGGCCGAGGCCCCCCCCCGCCCCCCCAGCGGGGGGAAAGAGGGGGAGACCCCCTCCTAAAAAAAAAAAAAAAAAAAGAGAGAGAAAATTAGTACAAATTCTCACTTTTCAGACTAATTTCAGAGATCAGTTTAATTAATGAAAAGACTAGATAAAACACTAAAGGTAAAGAACACGAACTAGAATCGGATTTCATGGCCACCTAGCACAGTGGCCTTTGATTGCGCACGAGGCCAAGAGCATTTGCCTGACTTGGGAGATGGATCATGGAGTCCCCAGCCAGCGCTGGGCAGTGGTCCAGGTGTCCCAGCTCCACACCTGGGGCCCGTGCAGTTACACCTGGGTGCTCTGGGCAGCCTGACCACCAGTCTCAGCCCAGACGGCACCCACAGCCGTCGCAGAACAGCAGGAAGTTGCAGCCCCCAGGACAGTCCTGTCACTGGGTGAGGTGTTTGCTGAGAAGCGCGCTCAGGCTGTATCTGTGCAAACAGGAGAGCTCCAGGCGTGCAGTGTCTATCAAATCTGCAATTTTCTGGAACCACATGGACTACATGTATTTTAAAAGAAAGCTCCACCTTTGAAATTATTGAAAGCATACGGTACTTAAAGTTAAGTGCTTCTGTAGTAGAAAGAAATGTGACAAATATTTTCACAATAAAAGCAGTTGAAAGTGTTTTATAAGTTTCTAACCTATAGTTAAACAAATTGTTAAGGTAGTAATGGTCTGATTTCTAGTAATGTATTATCACTCTTTAAGAAATGAATGCCAAGAACAAAATAAAGTTATGTTTTGAACTACCAATACAAATAAAAATAGTTCTATGTAGAAAGGAAATTCTAAAGAGGGCAGTTTTTCTTAACCATGACTGTTCCACAATTGGACACCCTTGATTCCGTGGTGTCGACGGTGACCACCTTGGAGGGGCCCAGGTTGAAGTGGAGCCTGAGAAGCAAAACCACCTGCTGATGTCATCCTCCAGCACCCATATTCAACAGCATTCTTCCCCACTCTTCTAGTGGAGAGCAGGCAGAGAATAGAGACCTGAAATGTCTGTCTTCATTAGCAGTGAAGACCCGCCCTCCAATCATAAGACTGGGAAGTTACCTAGGAGCGCAGTCAGTTTAGCTGGGGCCTTGGACCACCAATGGGAATGCTAGCTCTGCTTAAAGTGTGCTGTTCTCCCTAGAGCTGATTACACACACCTCAGCCATCCGCACATTCGTGCATTGAACAAATACTTACCAAATGCCAAATATATGCCAAGCATTGTTGACGTGCAAGTAAAGAAAGCAAACTTTGTCCCTCCACCAGTGGAGGCCGACAACCCATAAACGAGTGAGGCAGTGACGTGCAGCCTCCATGGGCTGCGGGGTGTCAGGTGTCATCAGCAGGAAGCCGCCTGGTCTCCCCTCTCCCACAGACGGCTGCCAGCGACAAATGGAAACACTGAAAATGTGGAGATTCACTCATGAGGACGTGTTGGAGGGTCATTTTAAGGCCATTCTTTCAGTTCTATAGAAACTACACATCTGATCAAAACACAAATGTTGGCAGTACCAGGAGAACTGTCAGTGGGCACATGTTTCCTCACCAAGGACAGGCTCAGATCCAAAGCCAGAGCAGTCTGGCCCTCAGGGTCTTGAAATTGGCTCTTGCATGAGCTAGAGGGGCCCCTGCTGATGACGGTGCCCCTCCCATGATAAGAATCACGACTCGTTATAACAAGTCTCGCTGTTTAAGCACAGAGGGCTAGTGCTGCTTTTACCTTCAGCAAAGGAACGGACACCATTTGGCCTACAGGCTATGAACCGAGACACCCAGCTGTAGGCCGTGAAATGATTGAGTGTAACCACCACTGATTCCTGTGTTGCTAGTACTGGGCGTGATCATTATATACAGAAATATCACAGTAAATGTTTTATATAAATAAATTAACATGTGAATCCCACATCACATGTCCTGTTACACCAGATCAAAATTCAGTGTGTTAACATGTATTCCAAAATGGGATATTTGGCCATGAAAATACTTTTCTTTGAAAAATAATTGCAAGCTTTGGCTTTCAACACTGACCCCTTATATAAGTGGAGAAAAATGAGGGTATTTAAGTTGCATCAACACTGAAGCAACTGACATGGTCCACATAATCGCACCCGGGAAATCAGTGGAAATTGGTCATGTAATGCTATGCTAACAATCCATGTCCCAGAGCCACATTCTGGGGCTAGCACTTCATTTGAAAAGCTAGATAAACAGGTAAAATGTTCTCTTATCAACCTAAAATCATATTACCCTAGTATCATTTCCGCTTCCACTCTGAGACACAGCAAATACCTTCTCCACATTAATAAATACCAAGTGCAAATGTGGTCTTCGTTCAATGTTCAACAGAGACAAGAACACATTAAAGCCACCCCATGGGTAGTAATTAAAAGAATGAGAATCTGGGTTCATCAGAGGTGACAGTGAGTTAATTACCCAGTGCTCTGTGGCATAACTCAAGTTGAATATCAGGGAGGGGCAATCCCTGGATCTGGGCTCTTAATACCCGTCGGTATTGGTGAAGGATGTTAACGTGTGACCTGCTGGGCAGGGAGGGAGCTGGAAGTTGAGAACCACAGCGAGACCCACAGCAGAATGTTATCACTCTTTGGTAGATGAGATGGGAGACGAGGCTCTGAAAAACCAAATTACAGACCACAGGGTCACGACTAGAAACAGCAAGCATTGTTTGTCTTTCTGTAAAAGGGTTTTTCAATCAAAATTGCGGTGTAATTTGGCACTGGATCTCTGATAAATGAAAATCGTCTGAAACGAAAGCTTCTTAGACGTTTTTACCCAGTGTTTCACCAGCAGCCTCCTCCTGGGGCCGGTCATCATCTCCGTGCCTGTGAAGCAGATGGCATGCCCTCTCTTCCAACTTGCTGGCCATTTTCCATTTGCAAGTGACAGGCAGGACTTAGGCAACTTTTACGCATAGTGGATATTTGACAATGGACTTGTAAAGGCCCACGTGACGCTCTTGCTCCCGGGATGCAGAGTGAACCCTGAGTTTACATGGACATTTGTCATTGTTCTCAGAGGATACTTAGGACACCCAACACCTGCCTCAAGGTCCAGGTCCACAGTCAGGGCAAGCTCAGATGAGTGGCCCAGTCACCCCACTGCTCCTGGCAGCATTACCCTCCCCTGCCGGTTAAGGCAAGGCCCGGGCGTGGCTGTGTCTGCACTGGGGGGGGTGAGGTGCCAGACTTTGTGTCTCCTGCAAATGGACAGGCTGTGAGAGCTGGTGCAGTGGCCTCGGGACACCAGTGGCATCTCCCAAGGCTGGCAAGCTGGCCCTGAGTCCACTCCTACTTGGCTGCAGGAATCAAGGAAGGGTCCTCCGAGATAGAGGAGTCGGCCCAGAACCGGAAATGCTTCCTTGAGAGCCGCAGCATCACGAAGGGAACCGAGTGACCACTCGAGGACAGCCATCGAGGAGAAGAACTTCAGGGAAGAAAGACAGACAGGAAACAGCACGAAATTGGAGGTGAAAAGACAACAAATCTGCCCCAGGCCCGTTGTCCGGCTTTGCCACAGTGACATGGTCAGGGCCTCTGTTAGTTCAGCCACCAGCTCTGCCTGGGGAAAGGCTTAGCGGTCGGCTCCCAAACAAACAGCACGTTATCAGTTACTTGTAGTTAATGGTGAACTTTTTACCTAAACAAGCAGTAAAAGGCAGGTAACTGCTGTGCGTGTGGTTCCTGGCCACGGCCTTGCCCGCGCTCCTCCGTGTCTGAGTGCGGCAGGCGGCAGCCCTGAAGGATGTTCGCAGCGTCTCGGACATGCCGCTCCGAGGAGGTCACCAGGGACCAGGGGAGGGGCTCTGACCTGTACAGAGCAACGGCTGCTGGTTCCTCTTCAACAGTCACATTTATTTTTCACCAGTTTTGCATTTTCTAAGTACAGATTTATTTTTTAACGCATTTCAGCAAATGACCCAGGATTGTTACACGGATTTTAAAAAACTGTTACTTTTAAAATTTTTGTTTTGTTATAATTCCAGTTTAATGTTTTCAACTTTGACTGTAGAAACAGATGAAAATGAAAAAGTTTCAAACGGCAAGACTGTAATGCATTACATTTGAATTCAAATCAGTGTTTCATTAATCGAACCTTTGATGACTGCAGGGATGATACTTTTCAACCATGTGGTCAGAATGACAGAAATTTGCATTTCCTCCCTGGTTCCACGTCCTTGTCTCCTCTCTCTGGGCGCAGCTGTGCTGTGGGGCAGCCACGGAGATTCCTGATACACGAGGAGCAGCGAGGGCCGCTGGGGAGCTCTGTTCAGATAACTCCGGGGGAGCCTGCTCTGGGCTTGTGGATGTTTGCAGTGCCCTTGTGATGTGGGTTACGTCTAAGCCCTGAGCTGTAAGAAAAATCAGATCGCTCTGAAGTAAGCCCAGCAATCGCAGTGTGTTCTGCAATATTCACAAAGCCCTGGTTCTGTCACAGACGCTGTTTTATACTAGAGATGTGGGATGCGTGGGTGGTGATCAGCCCTGTCGTTAGGAAGCCGTCCATTCGGTAAAGACTGGATCGTGTAGAGGCTGATGCAGTCTTATCAGCTGGAGTAGAAAATGCAGTTGTTTGAAACTCTCATTCTGTCTTCCAAGAAGATACTGTCTTCATATGTAGCACACAGGGAAAAAAGGCATAAACCTTTTATTAACTCAGTTTAACAATGAAATAGATTGTTACTGGTTTTACAATATAATGAAGAATTCGTAATCAGTGCAATTAGCCTGTTGTGCCGCTGTGAGAAGATTCATGGTGACAAGACGAGTTTTTAATTAGATGTAACATGGAGCAGGCCCAGCCCTCCCTTCCCCGCTTTGCCTTCCCGCAGCTCTGCACGTGGCAGTGGCCGGCCAAGCACAGGTGTGATCCCAGGACGCAGCCGCGTGGTCCCCTGAGAAGCACAGAACCCAGAGCCAGGCCTCAGAATCCAACCCCTCATTCCTGCGCTTTCACATCCAAAGAATGTTTTTTCCTCCCCTGGATAATCATGAATTTTGTCCAAGGCAAAATTAGATTTAAAAATTTATAGCCACCCATAAACCAAACTTCATACTTTGAAAATAGCAAACATCAACAAAAGAGTGATGATATTCTGGTGGAAGCAAAGCGAACCTGCCACTCAGAAATGTTTCTTGTGTTTCCTTTCTCATCTCAGGATCTCACCTTCTCTGGGCCTCCACCTCACCTGGCACCACCCACCCCTGACACAAATGTGTAGATGATGATGACTGCGTGAACTGTCCCTCCACAAGACTCACCTTGAGTCAGAGGGACCCACCCAAGGGTAGACACCCCACTTCATGTAAGATGTTCCCAGGGCCACACGTTGCTCGGACACCAGCCCCGAACCTGGTCTTCCCAGAAACCAACAACACAAACGCTGTGAAAATGCAAATGCTGTGGGAACATGAAAAGCATCGAGCCTGCTTCCTCGGTTAGATTAACCTCCGCCACGGGAAAGACCGAGAGCTGGTAACTTTTGAAGAGACTCGAACGGTGACACGGGTGTGGGGTGAGCATCCTGTGGGGCCGTTCTGGAAGCAGAGACGCTAGAGAGATGCAGAGTGAAATGCTGAAAACAGACCCAAGGGGAACGTGGCTCTGGGCAGGCGGCAGAGCCCACCGGCCATGCCTTCCCCTGTGCAGGGCATGTACCGTGACCTCTGCTGCATCTGTGAGGATCACCAGTGCTTGATGACATTCCGACAGCCTCAGAGTAGGACAGAGGTGACCTGGACTCATGCACGCAGGAGCCCTGGGCCTGCACTGTTCCCATGGAGGTGGGCAGGGCCCGGTGGGAGGCCCGGGCTGTGGGCTCCAGCACCTCACTCCTGCCATGAATTAAGTATGGCGTGTCCACCTTCCCGGGAGCACGTCTTCGTATGTAGGACGTGGGGACACTTCCTTGTCACAGCGGAGCACGGGTCTGAAACATGCATGTGAAGCTGCCCCACACTCTGCCACGTCACTGAGATTCTCATGCTGCCCCCTCACCTCTAGGGCCAGGGTCCAGGGAGAAGAGGGCGCAGGGGCTCCAGCCTAATGCGGGGAACGTAGCTTCTGACGGTGGAAGAGGCAGGGCACACATGGAACGGGAGGCTCCACCCAAGCCCATCTTTACCTCATGCAGAGCAAATCCCGGAGCCGTGTCTGGGTTCAAATCCCAACTCTGCTGCAAGTGGGTGGCCTTGGCCAAGTTGCCAGGGCTGTGTCGGGTTCCTCCTCCATTTAAAAAGGATCCAATACTTCTTCGGGCCTTCAGGTTACCTAAGCTCCACACTTGTAAAGAGAACGTAAATGGAGCTCAGGACAGCTGAGCACGTGGAGGTTCCTGGGGTGGCTGGAAAGGGCGTGGAAACTCAGCACCCGCCCACGAGCCTCGCCCTGGCATCTTTTCCTTTGTATCCTTTGCAGACCGTTTATAACAAAGCACATAAACAACAAAAGAGAACCCACCGGGCATTCTGCACAGAGGCCGGTGCATAGAGAATGCCAGGGAAGTGCTGTTACCAGTCACTTTAAAGTAGCTGGTATTGTGTGCCTAACTCTGAAAAGTAAAACAAACAGGTACCTCTCTTTGTTAAAAAGACGTGCGTTCAAAGATAGCCCAGAAGACTCAGAAAGGTTGAGCAGAGCCCCCCACAATGGGACTTCAGGGAAGTGGGCACATCCTGTTTCTCCTCGGGCTGCACAATCCTCAACAGGTGTAGAAAAAACTCCTTGGGCTGGGATTTTAAAAATCAATTTTGCGGGTGATGATTTGTTGCAACTGCAACACCATCCTTTTTACCTTCACAACACTCAGAAACCTTCTGAGTATTTCCTAGAAGAATTCCACGGAACCATCAGCCATCAGAAAGGCTAACGGGAAGCACCCGCCCTCTCCCAGTGACAGGAATGATTTATCACGGCGGTTTCTCATCCTATTACAGAAGCTGAGCTCTATTAAGTTTGGCGTTTAAGTGTGAACTCTGTTTTTGAAGGGCTATACAATGAAAGAGAAACCGTTTAGTGCAAATTAAAATATAATGTACAAAGTTCTCTAATTACCTTTAATTTCACCTCAATCCATTTCTGTATTATGTGTGCATTTTGAGAAAAGTTAGCTGCTTTTTTAATAATAGATGTAAAAGACTGTCTCTTGAAAACAAGTCACTTAAAACCATGCATGTACTAACGGCTTTCAAATACACCTCATGGAACAAACACTGGAAAAGTTGGGGTGGGATTTTCCTGCACAGACCTTGGCCCCACCTGGGTTGGTAAGATACGGACAGACACACGACCCACAGTGCAGGCTGGGCACAGGCCAAGCGAGTGCTATGTGCCAAGCGGCTCAGACTTCAGTCTGCAGAGGAGCTGCTGGTGCCCTTGCTAACAGGCAGGTTCTGGTCTGTGGATCTGAGGAGGGGCCCAAGATGATGCCCACTGGCCAATGTGGAAACGCTGTGAGTGACAAGATGCAGGGAACCCTGGAAGTGAAGGGAGGCGTGGTCTGGAGCAGAACTGCACAGGTGTGGAGGTGACAGTCGGCGGCCTGGAGGCGCGAAGGCCAGGGCCTCACCTTGCTCACCACGCTGCTCGGTGACTTGGGAAGTGGCCCCCTCTCCAGGGAAGGCCGTCTGTGGGTCTGTCTGTGATTCTCCAAGTCAATATCCAAGTGATTGGCAGAGTTCCCTCCTCAAATCCCCCAGCCAATTTAGAGACCAGCATGAGGGCCGAGGAGGTGGGTGGGGAGGGGCAGTTTGTGGGGGTGGAAAGTGCCACTGAAGACTCACCCGTGTGCACACAGCTGTGGGGGGAGCTCCCAGTGACCATGTCATAGCACAGCAAACTCGGTTTGATGGTCGTTTCGGTGTCCGCTGGGCTGGGCTGCAGCCCCAGCTACTTAACCAAACACTCAGCTAGGCGTTGCTGTGATGGTATTTTGCAGAAGTGACTGCTTCTGAGAAGCTGACCCTTGATAATTTCCCTGCTTCTCCTAATTTCTTTATGAGTGAAAATGCTCTTTTACAGTACAGCACAGTTTTGATGTTACTTCCAGGACACAGAGTTCACGCCACAGTGAACAGGGGCTGTGTGTGGAAACTGGCCTGGAAGTTGGGCTGTCGGGAGGGTGGAGGGGGAGAGCCGAGCTGGGGCTGCCGGGCTGCAAAACCTGAGTGACACAGAGCACGGCACTCCCCACGTGCTTCCCTCTGAAAAGCCAGACCTGTCTTTGTGGCTGTCTCTGCCTCCTTACAGGACACGGTTCCCAGGGACGCTGCCTGTAAGTGGCTACGGAGCTTCAACACACAGTTCCGAAGCTAATGTCGTATTTTTCAAAACAAGGCACTGCACAGACACAGACTCGTGCTGCCTCCTCTCTGGCCCTCGCCGGGATGTTGGTCAGGGTGGTGAGGGCAGCAGGATGAAATCAAAAGGGCAACTGGATGCCTTTGTCATGAAATGTCTGTGAAGGCTTCTGTTCCGAGCCAGACTTGGACCTGGGCAGAGCCTGACTCTTGGGGCCTAGAGAAGCCACGAAGATGCTAAAATATGACGGGAACCTCCAGACAGGGTTACCTTCTTTTCCGTCATTCCAGGACCTCCCGTGACTGTCACAATGCTCTGCAGTGGGCCAGGTTCTCGTAAGAGAGGAAAGCATGGAGATGCCAGCCCACAGGCAGGCCTGGAAAATGGGAGAAGGGCTCCGAGGGCTGAAAGGTGAGATGGGGCGGGAGCGTCTCGTCACCAATGTCTGCTGTCTGAGACTGCCGGTGGTCTCCACAAGCCCCAAAGCCCACCCAGCAGCTTCCCTGTCCTGCTGGGCACAGCCCCCACAGCCCATTTCTGAAGGGTGGTCTTCACGCTCCTATCTCGTGTCTTTCGGGAACAGACAGCGCCCTGTCCTCAATCCCCGAGCGCCCCCCACCCTCCGTTCCACCTGCTTCCCCGAGGCCTGGGCTCTGCGTGCTCCGTCTACCTGCTGCCGACTCACCTGAGCAGGTGGCACTTGCTGTAAACAGCACTGGGTACGGAGATTCGTTGGGTTAACAAAGCTGTAGACCCACTCTCAGAAAAGCAGATCACAGGCAGGAGACAGTGAAGAGTCTGCACTAAAACTGTGGCAGTCCGTTAGGCTAGGGTGCCCGGGTGCTCCAGGGAAACAGAGCCCACGAGAGGGATATGTATGTATTTAGAGAGAGTGAACGTGTGTATGTACATACAGATAATATGTAAACATATGGAGAGAGAGAGAGAGAGATTTACTTTGAGGAATTGGCTTGTGCAATCGTGGGGTGCGCCTGGCAAGTCTGAGAGCGAGAGAGCAAGCTGGAAATGCAGCAGGATGCCGCTGCCGTCTTGAAGCAGAATTTATTCTACAGGAAACCTCGGTTTTCGCTCTTAAGGCCTCAGCTGATTGGATGAGACCCACACACATTATCAAGGGTCAGCCCCCTCAGAGGCAGTCGCGTCTGCAAAATACCCGCACAGCAATGCCTAGCAGAGTATTTGATTAAGTAACTGGCACTGCAGCCCAGCCCAGCAGATGCAGAAATGACCATCACGCTTAGTTTGCTGCATGATGGGATGGTCATTCTAAGACCAAAAAGAACATTTTATTGGAAAAGGAGCTTGGCAAGACTTTGCAGCCAGCATTCTTGAACTGCGCAACCCGAACAGGGTGCGAGTATGGCTCATGCTGCACTTCACGCTGGCTGGCCTTTTGTTCCCAGGAGTCTGTGAGGATTTCGAAAGTACAGTTTGTTCTGCTACAGAGAGTATCTCCAAGACCCAAATTAGCTCATGTGCAGTTAGTAAGTAGGGAACGATACTAACGGGACACAAAAGCACCTCGGTCAGCTTTATAGTGGGGGGCCTGGAGTGGTGGCCGCACGCATCCAAATCTTCTGGCTCAGAGGAGCCTGCCCTGCATGGCAGCCCCCAGTTGTCCTGGCCTGGCCCAGCAGTGCCCCATGCAGGGTCCTAGCACCCAGCTCTGTGCCTCCAGGGCTCCTGCCCTGTCCACTGCACCAGCGGCCACTTCTCCCATGAGGCGGCTCAGCTCAACTGTCTCCCTGGTGTCCAGGTCACAAAGTGGTCTGAGAGCCCTGAGTTCTGAGAGCCCTGCAGAAACCCTGTTTCCCCTCACTGTTAGAGCAAGATGATGTAGAAAGTGGTACTTTTTATAAATGCATATGCCACACTAAGAGTTCCGCTGTGAAATATCTAAACATACCGTTCGACGTTCCTCTCTTCCTCAGACCTCCCCTTCTCCATATTTCTGGGTATTTTGATGCATTATATAGAACGCTAAAAACAAAGATTCTAATTATATGTAAAGAGTCTTGAAGAAAAAGGAGTTGGAAAACTCATATCTACATTGCAAATTATTGATAAAAACAGAATGTGTTTGTCTCTTTTCAACATTATGTACATTTTCCCTTGCAGAGGCATATCCATTTGTTGGCTCGAAAGAGCTAATACCAGCTAACCCACGTGCCAGGCAACACCAGCAACTGGCAGAAGTCAGCAGCAATCTGATCTCAAGTTACCGCTCCCTGAAGGCCCAGCATGTGCAGGGGATACTAATCCAAGTAAAGATAATAAAGATCCTGCGTGTTGCGTTTTATCAGAGGCCACCCGGAGCGCACCGCACTGAGCCCCCTGCGTCCTCACCGCCTCTACTCTGTTGCGGACCGCCTTGGAGCCAGGGGGGCTGGAATGTCTTATTCCACTGACATGGAACTTTGTCCATTTACCTAATAAACATTTGCCAGTGCCCCCCACGTGCCGGGTCTCATGTTTGATGCTGGAAATGTAACGATGGAAAAGCCCAATCTTGTAGCCAAACGCAATCAACAGGCCATGAAAATGCCCCGTTTGCGGATGAAGAGAGAAACCTGCAACATATACAACAGGCAGACGGAAATTTCTCAACGACTCGAGCCCCGACATTCGACAGGGGGAAACGCATTCAATCCAGTGGGGAGAACCCAAGGTGAAGACAGTTCCCAGAAGCAGAGGCGTCGCAGCCCCGCACCGAGGTGTGAGCCCAGCTGTGGCCGGGCGTCCTCTCACCTGGTGTGTGCCTCGTGCAAGGGAACCTGCAGAGCCCAGCTGTGGCCGGGCGTCCTCTCACCTGGTGTGTGCCTTGTGCAAGGGAACCTGCAGAGCCCAGCTGTGGCCGGGCGCTCCTCTCACCTGGTGTGTGCCTCGTGCAAGGGAACCTGCAGAGACACTGCCCCAAGACCCGCCAAATGAGGACCTGGAGATGCATGTGGGAGGCAGCTTTCAAAAGGGAAACAGACCACACACCCACCAGCAGGGAACAGCTGGGTCAGCTTACGCAGAACTGAGGGAATGGCAGGCGCTGCGCCCCGGAAAACGAGTGGAAGATGAAAGAGTTCCATGGAAAATGTCGATGATGCATTTGAAGCAAAAAGGCAGCTAGTTACAGACCTGTATTCATAGCATGATCTCATTTTTAATCAGAAATACATTTGGAGAGAGAATAGAGATTAAACATAGCAGACAGAAAGTGGGAAGGGCTTACTCCAACTACTGACAGTACTTGACTCTGGAAAGTTAAATGGAGAATGACAGGAAGTTTAAATGGGATATATGTACACACATTTCAGGGTTTCCAACCTTGGCACTTCCAGCAGTTTAGGCTGGATGTTTCTTTGTGGCGGGCACCGTCGTGGTGTTAAATTGGGTTAAACTGGCTAAAGCTGCCTCCGTACTTTGAGGCCTCAGCCTAACTCAGCATGTCAACAAACTGCAAGCTGACACAGGCGTGTATTCCGGTGACAGGTGGCTGCGTCTCAGCGAGCCAGAGCTGTAACCAATCAGGCTATCTCTGCAGTCACTTCTGCTTTCTGCTATAAATATTCCCTGCCCACCGTGCGCCTGTTTTTGTCCTCAGTGATTCTTGGCTCATGAATCATTTTTGCTCACTTAAACTCTGTTAAATTTAATTTGTCTAACCTTGTTTTAAACTGCGTGCACAGTAGGGTGTTGAGTGGCATCTTGGCCCCACCCATTCAATGCCAGGCACATTCCTCCACCAGTTGGGGCAAACAAAAATATCTCCGTTTGCCAAATGTTCCCTGGGGGCAAGATTGCCTCTGGTTGAGAACCTGAGAAACAGAGGTGGGATTTGTGATAATTTAGAAACAAAACGTAATGCAAGGTGGTCAATTCTAATGGTGAGAAACAAAAAACTGCTTGGGAGCACAAAGGTGGATGTCGAATCCACCAACGTCCTTCACTTCCTTGTGCCTTAGTTTCCTCATCCACAGAAGCAGGGTAAAGCACAGTAGTTCACAAGAATTGTGAGGAAAGTGCCTGGAACATAGTAGGCTCTTAAGGATTGTTAGATCCTTTTTTCCTCCTTAGTCTTGAATCTGGCTCCATCTGTGCTAATTAGGAGCTCCCTTCACCTTGCTTACCCCACTACTCATGCTACACGCACAGTGGAAGCTCAGTGAGACATCCACGCACACAGTGTGAGCTCACATCCACACACACAGTGGGAGCTCTATCTGTGCACACAGTGGGAGCTCTATCCATGCACACAGTGGGAGCTCTATCTGTGCACACAGTGGGAGCTCTATCCATGCACACAGGGGGAGTTCTATCCATGCACACAGTGGAAGCTCATACCCATGCACACAGTGGGAGCTCATACCCATGCACCCAGTGGGAGCTCATATCCATGCACACAGTGGGAACTGATATCCATGCACATAAAGCTGATGATATCCATGCACAGAGTAAGAGCTCATATACATGCACAGAGTGAGAGCTCATTATGTGCTTATACCTACATAATCAAGCCATATTCATGCACACAGTGGAAGCTCATATCCATGCACATAATGGGAGCTCACATCCACACACACAGTGGGAACTCATGTCCATGCACACAGTGGCAACTGATATCCATGCACACAGAGCTGATGATATCCATGCACATAATGGGAGCTCATATCCATGCACAGAGTGAGAGCTCATTATGTGAGAGCTTATACCTACATAATCAAGCTCATATCCATGTACAGAGTGGAAGCTCATATCCATGCATATAATGGGAGCTCATACCTCTGCACACAGTGGCAGCTCAGTGAGACATCCATGCACACAGTGGGAGCTCACATCCACACACACAGTGGGAGCTCACATCCATGCACACAGTGGGAGCTCTATCCATGCACACAGTGGCAGCTCATATCCATGCACACACTGGGAGCTCATATCCATGCACACAGGGGGAGCTCTATCCACACACACAGTGGGAGCTCATATCTATGCACACAGTGGGAGCTCTATCCACAGACACAGTGGGAGCTCTATCCATGCACACAGTGGGAGCTCTATCCATGCACACAGTGGAAGCTCATATCTATGCACACAGTGGGAGCTCTATCCACGCACACAGTGGGAGCTCATATCCATGCACACAGTGGGAGCTCTATCCACGCACACAGTGGGAGCTCTATCCACGCACACAGTGGGAGCTCTATCCATGCACACGGTGGGAGCTCTATCCATATACACAGTGGAAGCTCATATCTATGCACACAGTGGGAGCTCTATCCATGCACGCGGTGGGAGCTGTATCCACACACACAGTGGGAGCTCTATCCATGCACACAGTGAGAGCTCAGTGGTACATGCCAGATGGTCAGTGGAGCGGAGTCTTGACTGGGAAAACTCAACCACTTTAGAAAAAAACACAGTGGGAGAAGTCTATGTGACTTCAGAGCAACACAGTAGTCTTATGTCTATAAAAGGAACATAGTGAACATTTAGAAGAAATTATGGTTATCTTATTTACTGAAAAAGGGTCTTACAAAAATAGATGGAATGTTTAAAATTAGCACTAAATAAGAAGAATTTGCTAATTACCAATATGAAATATTAAATGGTCTGAAGGAACAAGAGGAAGGAAATGGCAGAGCAGAAATCACATTAATGTCCCAAGGAGACCCATTAATAGAATTGTACTTTGCTATTGGAAACGGATCACTAATTAAGAACAGACTGTCGGTGGTGCAAGTAGCTTTGTGCACAGAGACTTAAGGCAGAAGTCATGAAATTGGACGTGCATGAACCAGCTGCAAGACCCAGGCTGTGAGGCAACTCTTCCATGTCTTGGTTTTCTCCCTGAAAAAAAAAAAAAAAAAAAAGATAATCTTGCCTAAATCTCAGGTACAGGGGAAAAAAATGTCAATTTATCTATAAAGTTAAATGGTATTAACAATGAATCGAAAGGTAACAAAGGATATGGAATCAATAAAACAAAATTTAAAACTGTGTTGATGAAGGTAGGCTCATTTAATACACACTAGTTGCTCTATAAAGTAGTATACAAGTTTTGAAAAGCAGTTCTGTAATTCTAGCTATCATTTTACAGAAAATGTCTGTACACTTTGACCCAGTTTCCAATAAGTCATAAGAAAATAATGTGTAACTCTAGGTTTTTCTTTCATAGAAAAGTCTTGCACCTTCTATGAACACTGCTTTATCACCCACCGGGGGGCTGGTGGTGGGTGCAGCCCACCCAGGATGCAAGCAGTAGGGGCGAGTCTCTGTCAATCATTTAAAAACAATAATAAAACTAACTAAAAGCTGGGATTCTTTGCTTTATGTACTAGATTTTTAAATAATGCCAAGAAAAAAGTATTGCTCCCTAAAAAGGCCTTTTGTTAGCATAAGTTCAAAATAACTGTTGAGGTTACTATTGAGTTTTAAAATATATTTAATATTCAAATTCACATATTGTAACACGCATTTTTTTTTTTTTAGAAAAAGTCTCACTCTATCCCAGATACATGGGGAGGTGGGAGAGCAGGAAAGAGGTGGGAGGGTCATCTGAGTCCAGAAGTCAAAACTGCAGTGAGCCATGATTGTGCCACTGCACTCTAGCCTGGGCGACAGTGTGAGACCCTGTCTCAGAAAAAAAAAGAAAAAGGAAGGAAGGAAGGAAAAAAGGAAGGAAGGAAGGAGCAGGAGAGAGATAAAGAAAGAAAGAAAAGAAAGGAGAAAAAAAAGAAAGAAAGGAAAGAAGAAAGAAAGAAAGAAAAGAAAGAAGAAAGAAAGGAAGGAAGGAAGGAAGGAAAGAAAGAAAGAAAGAAAGAAAGAAAGAAAGAAAGAAAGAAAGAAAGAAAGAAAGAAAGAAAGAAAGAAAGAAAGAAAGAAAGAAAAAGAAAGAAAGAAAAAGAAAGAAAGAAAGATTAAAAATGGTTGAAGGTATGAACTGTTAGGTGTAACATTTTTGTTTGGAAAGTGCAAATTTAAGTCATGCAATATGTTTGAATAAAGTTTACTGAATTTCAGTGTCTTCAACAATGAAATGTATCACTTTCCAAGTATTGGTTGTTGCTTTAAAAATAATTTCAAGAAAATCATCATCATCACTGAGCTGTTCATAAGTGTTAACTGGAAATGGTCACTGACGTAGAGCAGGGTGCAGAAAGGCGAGTGGCCATGGGTGCCAAGCACAGCAGGAACCCCACATGAGCCCAGGAGAGAGGGGCCCAGCTTGTGCAGCAGACCAGCCAACTCTGCTGCTGGAACTGTGGAGGAACAAAGGGGAGTTAAGAGGTCGTTAGAAAAGAGACAGACTGTAAATGGTAAAGCCACAATGTGCTTTTGCTTTTAATGAAATCTTGAGCATGAAATAGGAAAGATGAGAGACGTGAACCTAGTCCAAGAATGATTGTTTGTGCCTTTAGAAAGGAGGCAAGGATGCAGCGAAGGAGGAAGGGAATATGTGGTTGTGGACCCACAAACAAAACCACCACCAACACACTTGCAAAATCGTGAATGACTCTGGGTATGAATATTATTGCAAGGTAATTTTCAGAAAACAAAATCAGATTTTAAGCATTCCTGTAAGAAGGCCAAGGAAAGAATAATTGCCAATTTACCTGTGGAGCAAGAAAACGTGGTAAATTTAAAATAGTAAATTAAGAATGCCATTCTTCTAAAAATGTACACTTTTAACTTGCAACTGATACATGATAATACTACAGTAACAAATAACAACTATTATTAAGCAATTAACAATCGCTAAATGCTTCTGTAGTCCCTCCTTTGGGAGGCCAGGAGTTCAAGACCTCATCTCTACCAAAAACAAAAAAGAAAGAATTAAACTATATACAAAAGTACAGATGAAATAATGTGATGTCTGGAGTGGGTACAATTGTGTTCCCCAAAAAGATATATTGAAGACCTTCCCTATGTTACCTGTGAATGTGACTGTATTTAGAAATTGGGACTTTGCAGACGTAATAAAGTTGAGATGATGTCCTCTGGGTCAGGGTGGGCCTTAATTCCAGTGTGACTCTCCAGTCGTATCTAATAAAAAGAGGGAATTTGGGCTCAGGTGCAGAGGATGCAGGAAGCCCCATTGTGTGGAGGCTGAGATGGGGACTGGAGGGCATGTCTACAAGTCAGGGAGCTCCAAGGACGGCCGGCAGCCACTGGGAGTTGGGCAGGGCCTGGAACAGGTTCTCACCCAAAGCCTGGGAAGGAACCAACCCTGCCAACACCTTGATCTCAGACTTCAGGCCACCAGCACTGAAGGGAAATAAATTTCTGTTGTTTTAGCCACCTCGTCTGCGGGGATTCCTCACGCAGACCTAGGAGACTGATAGATGCCTGACATGTCTTCTCCAGTAAATGAAGGGAGAATTACGGATGAAGCTGGAGGAACTGTGGATCCACAGCCGTGACAACAGGGTGATGGGTTCCAGGGAACAGTTTGTGCAACTTACCATTTCATGTTTTCTAATATAAGCAAATAAGCATGTATATTTCTTCTTTTCATGGACAAATGTTTCCAATACTTTACATGCTTTTCTTCATCTTGCTTTTTCCCTTAGCATACGCTAGAGATATTTCTCACTCATTTTGTGAGAAATTTTGCATATGTTTACGTTGTGTGAAAATGCTGTATCTCTTCCTCTTCAATCTCACACCCGGGACACAACCTGGGACAGTCAGGCTGTTTTCTAGCTTGTTTACTTGCAATTCTATTGCAAATTGAGCCCCATACATCGTCTACTATTTGTGCTCAGGAGGCTAAATCCCCGGAGGTAGGATTACTTTTTCTAGAGAAAAGTGATATAATATTTGGCCAGATATTGCAAAACTTCCCACTCACACCAGTTTAGCATTTTGCATTCCCACCAGCTTGTAAAAGAACGCCCTGTCTTATAGTCAACAGAAGAGGCTACTTTTTTAAAGAGATGATTGTATTTTAGTTTAGTTTTAATTTGTGTTTTTCTTGCAATGAATGAAGTTCAGTATTTTTTTTAAAAAAACATTTCTTTATGAACACTCTGTTCATATACTTAATGTATTTTTATATGCTTATTGATCTTTCTGTTCTGTGGTTTTAGAAGTTCTTAATGTAGATGGACTGCCAACCCTTTGTGTGTGATATAACTTGTCAATATTTCCCATTTATCATTAGCTTATGCTTTTTACCATGCAGATATTTTTCATATAATTAAACCTACCACATTTCCTCTATTGCCTCTGGATTTTGAGTCATGCGGAATAAAATAATAAATCTCTGTTTCTGTAGAGAGGTTCATCTCCTGCATTTCGATATGATCCATTTGGAGATTATCTTAGGATACACTGTGAGGAATGGGTCCAGTTTTGTCTTTTCACTAAACACCGTTCCTTATGCTCACATGGGAAGGGGCTAGAATTCTCCACGTTCTGAAGAGCTTCTGTGCACAGCCTGGTGACTCTAAGCGTGGCACGAGAACCCTCCTGGAGGCTGGCTGGAGATGCAGAATCTCAGAGCCCACCCAGACCCGTTGAGCCAGAATCTGAATTTTAACAAAATACTCAGGAGGTTCCTACATTTGAGAGGATTCAAGTTCGAGAAGGACTAATATTCAAAAGATAAGTTTTTCTTTTGGCTTTTTACCCAAAATAATACACAGATTAAAAAATAAATAGTGCCTTCCATTAACCTCGCCATACTAAGACGGCACATTGACACCTTTTCAATTAGGGACCCCATGTATTGTACGATGATCGAGTCTTAATGTTTGTATGAAAATCATGGAAGGTGACAAAGGTGCCCCTCAGCCTAAGGCTCAGCAAACCCAACAAGGACTCCCCTCCCCAGTGTAACTTAGACTTGCTTATACCACAATTACCCATTTTTAAGTTGCCATTTTTGAACTTTATAAACACATTATATTTTATATAGTCTTAAGTGATAAAGTTTCACTCAATACTATGTTTCTAATATTTATCCACGTCATGAACAACTATAGTCCGTTCTTTTTCACTAATGTATACTACTATACTGTGTAAATGTACTTAAAATATTTATATATCCTCTTTTTATATTCTGAGATGTCCCAATATTTTTCACCAATGTAAATCATTACAAATTGTACTCCTAAAAGCAGTTCTTTTTATCTGTATTTTTCATTTCAAAAGTGTGCTAGACTTTTTCTCAGGTGTATATTTAGGAATAGAAACGTAGGGTAGGAGAAGGTATGCACGCTCAGGTGATCATGCACGTTGAGTTGTGATCATGCAAAGGGCCATCCCCGAGTAGTGTGGGAGCGTGGCCCCCGGCCGGCGTCATGCATGGGTGACCTTCATCAGATCAGGGCTTGTGAACTGACATCTATCTAGTCAAACGTATTGACTTTGGTTATCCAATTACTTCACGTTATGCTTATAAAAGTTGTTTGATATTTTTAGATTTCAAAATGGTTACTTTTTATTTAATGCTTCTATCCTCTTGAATTAGTAAAAAATAATTCACCTTTGTGGAACAGAAGACCCAACTTGGAGCATCTTAAATATGTGGAGACTTTTTTTCCCCAAATAATAGGAAGTCAAGAGACACACAGTTGGTGGCACTGCTTCATCTCCGCTGTGAGGAGACAGATCTTACAGTCACTTTTATGAGCTGGGCTACGTTCTCACGGAGCATTGAGACCCACAGAGCCGTGGGAGTCAGCGGCCGCCTGAGCCCTCCTCGCCCATTGTGGTTCCTGGAGCTGTCCTTGTAGGATGTGTGCGAGGATGTCCTGTCCCACTCTGTTCTTCTAGGTGGTCAGAGAATTTAAGAGAAAAACAGGAAGCTGTTTCTCACGAGTTGAAGCCTGTGTGATCCACTAACGATTACATTTCATCCCTATTTTATTTTCTGAAATTTCTGTTAAACTCAGATAGTAGCTTATCTGACAATTTCAGTTTCCCAGGGGCTGAGTACTGTGTTTTTTCTCTGTGCCCTCATGGTTTTAATAGCACCTTCGGAGGGACGGGTCACGACTGGGAGTGGCGCCCGCTTTGGGCCCTTTTGCGGGGCCCCTCCTGCTCCTGCCTGCAGCGTCACCTCCCCCTGGCGCGGGCACAGTCCTGTGTGTATCTCGTCAGCCCGCAGGCTGCAGGATCCTGAGCCCAGGATGCGAGTGAGTCTTATTTCTTCCCCTGCATGGTCCAGACGAGGGCCTGCGCTCTGGATCTTTGTATTTAAGCGTGTGGCCAGGGAAAGGAACACACCAGGCTGTGACAACCAGACTTCCTCTCTCCAGTGAAGAAAACAAGCAAAAAATACAGCGATTAAAACTAAAATGTACGGCTTGATTGAGTCTTTTATCATGGAATTCATTGCTCCTATAGGTCATCCAGTGCACAATAAGGGAACTCACTACACATAAAAATGAAACAAAATGTTCCCTTGTCCGCTAGTTTGATTTGGTTATTACAGCAGCTCTACTTCAAATTTTAAAAAATAGAAATTGGGAGAAAGCGATGCTTCCGTGTGCCCTTCAAGCTCACGCTCGGGGTGGCTGCGGCTTCCTGTTTACCAGCCCTTGCCTGGACCATCCATTTGCCGTCTCTGCCACCGGCCCACAGCCCGTTCATAAAAGAGATTTCTGTTTACCGCCTGCTATTTAGAGTTCTTCCATCAAAGTTCGATTTGCAGTGTTTTACTCCATTATGTTGTCCTTCTCCTTTCCACCAGCTGTTTTCCCTGACTCAGTAGCATTCAGATGAGCATGGCTCACCTATGCCCACGTCTCCCTGTCCACCGTCACTGGCGGCCGCTGACCTCGCTCTGCTGTGCCCCTGGCAGGCCCTCCTCAAACAGTGGGGTGGAAGCCTTGCAAACCGGGGCAGGGCTGGAGCCACTGGCCAAAGGGCAGCGGGGAGCCAGCTGCATGGGTCAGATCCATGCAGCGCTGCTTCCTGCCCAAGAGCACCTGTGTGGCTCAGTTATTTTCCTGTCTTTACCAGCACCTGGCACAACGCTTTCTACACCCTTTGCTGAATAGAATTAAAATCCAAATGTAATCTTAGATGATGGTTACGAGACATGTCTTGCCTAGAGGATGAGTGAATATGGCCCAGTGTATTAGTCTGTTCTCACATTGCTTTTATAAAAAAATGCTGGTGACTGGGTAATTTAAAGAACAGAGGTTTAATTGACTCATAGGTCCACAGGCTGTACAAGAAGCATGGAGGCTTCTGCTTCTGGGGAGGCCTCAGGGAACTTCCGATCATGGCGGAAGGCGAAGAGGGAGCCAACTTGCCTTTCACGGCTGGAGCAGGAGGAAGACCAAGAAGGGAGGTGCCACACACTTTTCAAAACCAGATCTCGTGGGAACTCACTCACTTTACAGCACCAAGGCAGGTGGTGCTAAAGCATTCATGAGAACTCCACCCCCATGACCCCACCACCTCCCACCAGGCCTCGACACTACGGACCAGAATTCAAAGTGAGATTTGGGTGGGGACAAATCTCACATTTGCCTGCGGGGCCCTGTGCGTGCCTGCGGGGCCCATAAGGCCAGCACTATGGGCCTCCAGCGCACTTCAAGGGGCCCCAGCGTCTGGCGGAGCCCCAGCGCACTCATGGGCCCTGTGCTGTACTATGGGCGCCCCAGGAAGGTTCGTCGAGCCCTGTTCGTCGAGCTCTCCTGCGGCTCATGGGGCGACCCAGGGGCGGTCGCTCATGGAGCCCCTGCGTGTTCATGGGCGCTTCTGTGTTCACCAAGGTCTCTGTGGCACTCAAGGAGCCCCTGCACTCAGTGGGCCCCAGCACCATGGCTTCCCTGCGGCCTGGGCGGCTTCCCCAGGCCTGCGTCTCAGCGCCTGGGTGGTCTCCAGCGGCACCATGAGGCCCCAGCGCGGCCTGCCAAAGCCTCCTTGCTAAGGCTCATGAGGCTCTCATGGCTCAAGTGCCTCCCAGCGTGACTATGAGGTCTCCCAGGCGGCCCAAGGCTCTCAAGGCTCATGAAGCCCCTCATACACCATGAGCCCCAGGCACCATGGAGGGTCTCAGCGGCTCATGGGTCTCCTTTCCACCTGAGCCCCTCTGAGGCTCAAGGGAAGGCACTCATGGAGGTCCTTGTGCTGCACTCATGGCTCCCGCACTAAGTGAGCCCTGAGTACCTCAAAGTGGGCCCCCAGGCCTCATGGAGGCTGCCCCTCCAAGCACTCATGGAGCCCCTGAGTACCAAGTGGAGGCCCCCAGGCCTTGGCGGCCTCTGCGGCACCATGGAGGCCCCTCTCATGCATATGGGACCTCTGATGCCCGCAGAGGTCTCTGGCTCATGGAGGTCTCTGTGCTGCTCATGGCTACTTCCCCAGGCAAGGTCTTCATGGCTCCCCACACTATGACTCTGAGTACCTCGGGCGCGGAGGCCCCAAGCACCTCATGGCCTCCCCATGCTCCTCAAGGGCTTCCTCCCCATGGCCTGCGGAGCCCCTGCGTGCCTGCGGGGCCCTGTCAGGGAGCTACAGGGTCACCCATCAAGACTCTCATGCGTGAGATGGGGCCACCGTCCTGCCAGGGAACTACAGGGACACCCACTGGCAGTCTCATGCATGAGATAGGTTATCTCATTTCACCCACGCACTAAAGTAGGAAAGAAAGACTTGCAAGGTTTAATATCACTTGGACAGATGTGGTAGCGGCTGCAACCCTGTTTGCGGGGCTAGAGCCCGTCAGAGCACCCCGAAGGATGCCCCTAGGGCGCCTGTGATGGCAGTAAGCAGGGCCCCAGAAGAGGCTTCCCAGGCACACCCCGTCTTGTTTCTCCTGGTCACTTGGTGCTATGCCGGCACAGCGCCCTGCTGCTGAGTGGGATCCCTGCCCTGAGAGAGCAGCTGAGGAGGAGACTCGGGCTCGGCTCTGAGGGAAAGCAAAGGCGAGGAGCAGAGGCAAGGCCTGGGCCCCGGAGTGAAGAGACCAACTGAATGCTAGGCCACAGCCACGCCAGGCGTAGCCCTGGGCCCACCTCGGCCATACCCACCTCTCGCCTTGGAAATGGAGGCAGCTCTCCTCTTTTTCAGAGCGCTGGGGACATCGTACATCATTCCAACATTTGTCACTTTTTTCAGTAGCACCCCATGATCAGACACGGCCTCGTTGTCCTTCAGGCTGGCTACTTCCCAAGCCTTAGAGACTAAGAGAATGGCGTCCAAAAAACTAGAAAAGCACATTTCATTTGCATGTTCCTTGATGATGTAATATTTTACAATAAGTCATGGTGAGAAACTTTACATTCAAGTCTGTTCAACTTTGTTGTTGTGTGTTCTTGTATAACAATCAGGGGAAAAGTGAGTTTTTAACATTGCCTTTAGGGCCTCAGGCTTCCATAATTTGGCTTAAAAAAATCTGTTATTTTAATGATTGAGTCTTCTACTCCATCGTAGCTGTGGGTGATGGTGAACTCACTCCGAGAACACCACGTTCTGAGGCTTCCAACCCTGCCTTCAAACCATCACACAGGTGTGTTAAGCTGTACTTTTCACCATGGAACAGGTTTCTCCCCAGTGCTGTGTGAAGCTTCTTTTGTAAGCATGTATAAACTCCACCCATTCACGAGGGAGGAGCCCTCATGACCTAATCACCCCCTGAAGGCCCGGCTCTTAACGCTACTGCATTGGAGATTAAGCTTCAACAAAATCGTGGGGACGCTCAGGCCTGGCAAGGAGCGAGTGGACAGGAAATTTGGGGAAAACACAGCTTTAATGCCACCTGCTGTCTGACTCATATGAGCTAAGACACGACTTAAAAGGAGAAAAGGTCTTTGTTGGAAGCCAAGGAAGGAGAGCAAAAGAAAGATAAAACACGTGGAAAGCACGATACTTGTTTTTTGGAGAGACATCATGAGCAGTTAAAATAAATAAACTTTCCTGCTAGGACAGGCTTCAATCCACGCCATCCTCCCCATGAACTAACCACATTCCACGGCCAACTCACCTAACCCTTTAGGCCCATTTTTTCATCTGTAAAATTTCATTATTGTGATAAGCATGACTAAAGCTTACACATCTGAAAGGCACGTCTCAGTTGAGAAACAGCCCGTCAGTGGAAACATTTCCTCCTTTATTCGCTGTGCTGACCCCTTTCCCAGCCTCCACACTTTCACATGTTCATTGCAGACTCTCCTGCTTCTTGCTGTTCGTGACGCGACAAGCCTGGATTGGACCCGGCCAGGATTTCGTGGTTGTCCTTTGCCATGACGGGGTTCCAGGAGGAAGCTGCCCCCCTCCACTCTGACCACCTTGGCCATAGAGGTGATTGTTGAGGTGGGGGAGGTGGGGGAGGCATTTGAGCAATAATGAGGGTTTCTCAAGTGGGAGGAAAATTAAAATGTCTCCTGCTGAGTCCTAGATTTGCCCCAGAACAGCAGCAGAAGCAGCCCCAGCAGTCTCCCTGACCCCTGACTGGACTCTGTACCCCGAGGGCCTACGCTCCCAATTCAGTCAGTCTCCAACCCCTGCAACATGAGCTCATGGAACCTGCTAGGTTCATGGAATAAGCTCATGGAACTTATTTTAGAATGTTATTTCTGTATGTACTTTCTCACGGCCATGAGTCCCCGTGGGCGTGAGTCAGGCCGTACACCTCACCGGATGGGAAGCGCCTGTCATGGGTGCTAGTGATCAGGAGGCGTCCAGTAAGTGACGAATGCACAGATGGACACGTGAAGAAATGGGTGCATGAATAAATGAATTTATTAAGAAATTGTTTCATACATTCACTGCCTTTCAGGCTTGAAAACGGATCCTTCAATTTATATTAGTGACCCAAAACCATCTGTAAAACAGGGTAATTTTATTTCATTTTGGGAGACACACTGAACTTTGGTTTTTAAGAATGTTATGAGAAGTACAAATAGTTTCAAAAACTGTTTTTATGTAGCTTTTGTTAAATATTTCTCTAATAATAATTCATGTGGGTGGTGTCTGATTAACGGGTAAATCACATGTGTCCAGATAGAAATCCAAATCCTAATATTCATGTAGATTACATTTTATCACGTGCCGGGTAAGAGTGGGAAGTAGAGAGAGGAAGTCAGGAAGAGGCAGGATGTGCACTTGGGCCACACAGCCCTCAAGCAGAGGCTGCCACCAGGAACACACAGCCTTCAACAGAGGCTGCCCCTGGGGTCACGCAGTCCTTGGCAGAAGCTGCCACCAGGGACAGCTCCGTGTGCACCTCCAGAGACACAGACCTGACTTGGGCAGGACAGCAGATGTTCCAGGATGAAAGCATTTCCTGCATTTTCAAGCCATTCGCATTTGCCATGGGGCTTTGATTTACCTTTCAGTTTATCGCTTCTCAGCAACCCCTTCATTAAGTAATTCTTGTATTTTTGGCTCTCCAGGGTTAAAATTCGAATCCTCTTTTGACAAATAAGGATACTCAAGTGTTTAGATTTAAGGAGCTCACCAAGGCATACACACAGCTGGTGAGGACAGACGGGGTCCTGGTGCTGAGTCCAGTGTACTCCACGGCCATGATGCAACCTGTGAGTTTGCGTGTTAAGCAACCCTTGGTTTAGGGACCCACTGCAGCTGGATCGGTGAAATCCTTTTACTTCAAAGTAACAGCTATTGGATACCCCTGCTACTCATTCCCAATGGCGTCACTTGTTATGGGAGACAGGCATAAAAACACAGCACCATCATGTGGCTCGCGGAATGACGAGAGGGTCTTCGCCTTTTACAGATGCATTAGCACCAAGAGGCCGGCTTGTCCAGCTGGAAATGGCTTTGTGAGGTGAAGACACCCAGCTGTAAGCTTCGTGGGGCATCTGTGCCACTGCACACAGCTGGTGAGGAGCCACACATGAGCTATTTTGCCCAAAGCATCAATGGCATGGCTCCCGTTGCAATCCAGCAACAAGATGCATGGTGAAGAGTGGCCGCTGTCCCCATGGAGATGAGCCGTGTGACCCACAGACCAGCCAAGGAACCAGCTTCCTCACCGTAAGCAATGCGCACTGTTTTCCGCTGTCTCCCCCGGCGGGAGGAGACCCTGAACCACAACATCAGGATGTGTAAATCACTAACCATGTGCTCTTCAGGAGCGGAGATTCTCACCACGGCATGGCACTCCTCTTCCTGGACACGGGGTGAGGCTGCGTTGCCCAGCCCCTCGCTGTGAGGTGCAGCTGTGTGACCAAGTCCTGGCCAGGAGACTGTGAGGGAGAGCGATGGCCACCACCTCTAGACCTCCTCTGAAATCCCACCAGTTCCCCTCAGCTGCCTCGTTTATATCCACGTGCAGACGTCCACGAAGCTACTGGAGCCCAAGGGAGGATCCCAGATTCCTGGGCGGTGGTGTGGAGCACAGCCCTCATCTGGCCCATGTTTGACAGCCATGCAAGTGAACAATACATTCTTAGTTTGGTAAGCCACTAAAATTCGGAGGTGTTATTACAATAGTGAGTCTACTCTGAGGAATACATCATGTCTTTTATTTCCTATAACTTTAAACTCTTAGAAACTGGGAAATTACTGATTCTCATATTTTATTAACCATGACTTAGTTTAGCAGAGTGGATAGAAGCAATAACAATATCTGAATCTGTGTAGGGCTCTCCAAGACATGTGGCCAGGCAGGGTGCAGTAGCTCACAGAATATCTTTAGGTCTTTTTTGCCTAACAATGATTAAATGTCTGCCACATAGCTGCCGAAGGTGCAGGTAGAAACAGTATTTAAGTACTGCAGGAAAACAGGTGTTACCTACCAATGTAGTCAGGGTAGAACTTAGCAGGATGGGAAGCGTTGGAGCCAGCTGAGCTCCTGGCACCGAGTTCCCAGCTAGACGGGGATAGTCCATAGGACAGGACCCCATCGGGGGCAACAGTGATTCTCAGCAAAATGCACACTTGCAATTGAGACGATGTAGATACTCACAGAGAAGCACGTGAGCAGGTGTCCATCAGGCACCCAGCTTCAATCTGCAGTGTTCGATCTGAAAAAATAAGGATATTCAAGGCATGAACTCACCTTCAGGCAGTGTGAACTTGAATTGGGGACACAAGATTAATACAACTGAAATAACACTAAGCAAAATTAGAGAAGAAATACAGTTCTCATCTGCCCCTCACCACGAAGGCCACGTGACATCACGCAGCGAGCCCTACCCAGGCAGGAATGAGGCGGCCATGCCTGAGCTGGGCCTCGCAAGAACCCTGAGCCCTGCAGAGCCAAGAAAGGGCAGAGGAGGGTCTGTGGGAACGGAAGCCCCTCGAGGCAATTCCTCCCAGACCCTTCATTTCCCGATCAGCACAATAAATGCAGCGTGCAGTGTGACTCCACAGTTTCGCGAAGGTAAACTGAGAATACTCGTGAACGTGCCTTCTAGAAGGAAAGCATGTGCATATCTATGGCGTGTAATTACCCGCTTCCTACACTGAATTCCTGGACACCAGGGCCATACCTTTCACCTCTGAATCCACAGAGACTAGAAGAATGCCCGGCCCAAAGCAAGCAGTCACTATGTATATTCTAACTTATTAAAAAGTATGAATGGACGAGTGAAACTTTTTCTATCTCTTTTTTTTTTTTTTTTTTGAGACGGAGTCTCGCTCTGTCGCCCAGGCTGGAGTGCAGTGGCGCGATCTCGGCTCACTGCGAGCCCCGCCTCCCGGGTTCACACCATTCTCCTGCCTCAGCCTCCCAAATAGCTGGGACTACAGGTGCCGCCGCCACGCCCGGGTAACTTTTTGTATTTTTAGTAGAGACGGGGCTTCACCATGTTAGCCAGGATGATCTCGATCTCCTGACCTCATGATCTGCCCACCTCGGCCTCCCAAAGTGCTGGGATTACAGGCGTGAGCCACTGCGCCCGGCCTTCTATTTCAAATTAGATGAAACTTCTGGTGAGATTAAAACAACATGCCTTGTTCAGCGATAAGAGTCACCCTTTCTCTATCCCCTCTTCTGGACAGACCCCTTCACAGCAAAACCCACGTGAACCTCGTCCAACTGCAGGCCGTGCACAGCAATGTCTCCAGGCAAAAGTTTTTAATTTTCTTTGGTTTGGGAATTTTATTTTATATTGGACTGAGTAACTCAGTTTCAAGGGGCCAGGTCTCCAACATGTTACAGTTCATGGAAAGGACACATCTGGAGTGTAATTTACAATGTATCTGGGCACATATGGTTTAAAAGTTATTTGTGAATGCTATACCGTGGGTCTTTTACCTTAAAATTACGTAGCATTTTCAGATTCAAAAGCAAGTGTTTGTGAGTCAGCTCTCACAATTTGTCTCAGTCTCAAAAGCAGACTGAGAGACCTGGGAGATTATGTTAACTGACTGTTTTCCTAGCAAGCAGTTGTATTTTAAAGGGGACTCAGCATTCGGAGGAAAGAGAAGCCTGGATGTTAAAGGCACGTCCTCTGGTTTCAGAGGCTTTCAAGCCCAGTGGGATTCACTGCAGCATCCCCAAGCCAGCCTTATGACCTGGTTTTTACAAAAATGTGCCTAGAAATATTGAGAACTGGGAGCTTAAAATTCAAAACTTCAGCTAACTCTAGAAAGTCTTGTCATGGATGTAGAGACAGCTCTTCAGAGAACTGAGGGACTGACAGAGCTTCTACAACTCCAATTTCTATACAGGACTTCAACAACAACAAAGAGAAAAGCAAAAAACAAAAAGGCGGGGGAAGGCTAAATCCCGAGTGATGAATACACAGACAGGAAGGAGATAGAAAACCCAGCTTTTCTCAGAGAACACGAAGGTCAGGAAGTCCATAGACTGGGGACTGCGAGCTTTTCAGTTGGGTTCTGTGGGCACACAGGTGGCGGGACAGCATTGACTTTTGTGTGATACTATAATAGATTCTGTAAACTATACTTTTGTTTTTTAACTTTTAAGTTCAGGGTACAAGTTCAGGTTTCTCACACAGGTACACTGTGTCACGAGGGTTTGCTGTACAGACTATCTCACTACCCAGGTATTAAGCCTAGTGCCCATTTGTTACTTCTCCTGACCCTCTCCCTCTTCCCGCCTGCCACCCTTTGACAGGTCCCAGTGTCTGCTGTTCCCATCTATGTGTCCCTGTGCTCGACCATTTACCTCCCACTTGTAAGTGAGAACATGCAGTGTTTGGTTTTCTGTTCCTGTGTTAATTTGCTAAGGGTAGTGATTGCCAGCTTCATCCACGTCCCTGCAAAGGACATCATCGCATCTTTTTTATGGCTGCATAATACTACACTTTCAATCCTATAATTTTTAGGATTCTATGTTGAATGCATGTGTATTCACAGATGCTGCAGCGTACATCTGTCTTTTTCTCAGGAAAAAGACCAGGAATCTGAAAGGACATCGAGGAGTGGCCATGAACGCACCGTGTGCCATGAGGTCATGGAGACCATAACACGGTGGGGATGTTGGATAAACTGCTCACATCTTACCCTCCCAGGGACACAGTTCTCTTACTGGACACAGGAAAGCATTCATTCATTCATTTTACAAAATATATTGCTTTTCTGTAAAGAACACAGGACTATAAAGATATATTAAATGTAGCCCCAGCTGCCCCTAAGAATGTTACCGAGACAGACCAAAACCAAAATACGAATAATAACACCAACCAACTAGACACACAAACCACCAAAACACTCACCCTTCCCTACGCTAAGGGAAACAGCGGGATTGTAGGGACAGGTGTCCAAACAAGACTAGGTGCTTAGGGAGGGTTTAGTAAAAAGTAGAGCTTGAGAGAAACCTTAAAGGAGATAAATAAGCGAGCAAGGTGAAAACACTAATTACTGGCATTCTGGGAAAAGGAAATGCCATTTCTAGAGACACAAATTTATGTAAATGCACGGCATATTTGCAGAATGTAAATAATTTCTGTGAATAAAACACACCAAATTAGATAAATATAGCTAAATAGTGTAAGCTTTATCCTAAGGGCTATGGAGAGTCACGAAGGTCACTCAGCACCCCACGTATAAGGTGGAAAACTCACTCATGTGGCAGGCGGCCTGGGGGGAATCTGGGTGGGACGTGTCTGGAACGTCATTGCACTTGTGTTAAGTAATGACCACTGGGGTGAAGAATGGGAAGAAATTCAGAAGCAACTTCACATATACAGGATTTGACCTGGGTGTGTAGGGCGGGGAGGCCGCAATCATGGAAAGCTATGTTTGGAGTCGGCAATATGGAGTCCCAGCGTTTGGGGTCATTCAGGAAATGCTCATAAGGGAAGAGGAAGAGGAAGAGCAACTTCTCTGTCCTGAGGCTGACACACCCGATCCGCGCCTGGTGCTCACACTGACCTTCTGCCCACAGAGCTGTGCGGCATTAGCCCTGGTGAGGGTGCTTGTCTTGCTTGCTTTAATCTGGGCTTCCTGTAGGCAGGCACTTTCTTAGGTGTTCAGCAAATGTTTGTTAAGGAAACAAACAAATGGATAAATTCCTCTCTTGCCTTGTGTACATCTCACAGTAGAAAAGTGTGGACTTCCCAGTTTGCAATTAGGTTTCGTGAAATTTACCACACTTCTCTTTCCTGATAAGATTATTTTGTGAATGAATGTGACATCGCAGTACATACGGCTTAATACAGCAGCAAGGGAACCACAGTTGCCTCTAAGAGCTCTCTGGTTCACACGGAAGTGAATTTTCTTGTTCACCTGTTATCTCAGCCAGATTATCTGAAATGTTCTTCATCTCTCAAAGCAGCCACACAATTAGGTAGAGGCAAGACCCCAATAAAAAACAGATGCTGCCTGCTTCAGAAACAAGGCTTTCTTGGGAACATAATTTCAAGGTTTGAAGCATGAGTTATTTCCCCAAAGCAATAGAATTGTTGATCATGTTAGATTCCCAAGAACATTATTTTTAAAAGCCTGCTGACAAAATTGGTTAGTGTATTTCAGCCCCGGCAGGCGCTTAGTCAGAATGGCTTTGCTCTCCAGGGAAACACAGAAGGTGGAAATGCATAATTATTAGGATTGAGGTCACCGATAAAGCTTCACTCATTGAAAAAAAAATTTAATATAAATATATAAATTGCATGCACACATACATATGAAGTGTAGTTAATTTTCATTTTCCATTTCATTTCAAGATGCATTTTTGTTTTCTGACGAATCTGTTCTGGTAACAATCCTTCCTATTATAATACAACAGCTTTATAATGTCTTTTAAAGTATTAAAAGCAAACTCAGAAATGTTGTGCCTTTTACCTACAATTTTAACCTATTTTGTCCGTCCTTGGTCTTAAAATACTAACTTTAGCAATCAGGCAAAATCATCATAGCTCAGGTATCCCATTTAGCAATGACATCAAGTGGCGATTTACCCTGAAATTGTACGAGGACCACACAAACACCCAATGAGCTCAGCAAATAGTGGGCACTTAATTCACATTTGTTGAATGAATAAATAATAAAAAGAGCAATTATTTTCATTGAGCCTTTGATTAATTGAGTTTCAGATATTATAGTTTGAGTTTGGACTGAATGTTGCCTTGGTCATGTTGCAAATACCTGGAATCTCGGGAATGTAAGTCCAGTGAACCAGTACGACACAGTCATCTGTTTCTCAAGAGAAATGCTCGAAGGCATTCAGGAGATTCAGGAAATTCACTGATGCCCAAGGGCTGGGTAGCGTTTGATTCACAAATGGAAAAACGATGGAACAATGCCTCATGTCCTCCTGAAGCACATGATAATTTCTGAGCATACAAATAGTTGAGGATGGCTACTGCATCCTGCATTTTTTAAACACTTGGCAAAGTGGTTTCTTTAACTATACTACTTTCTCCAGAATCAAAGTAAAATAATTCATAGCAAAAGCCTAAACTTACAGAAACGAATAAAAGATCCCTGTCCTTTGGCTTTGTGCCCTGAAGGAATCCGCCATTGCTGTGACGATTTGATTTACCCGCCCAAATCCTTCACTGCACATGGAAACACGATCCTCCCTGAGGTGGCCTCCGGGAAGCCGCACAAGACGCCTCCCATTTCGGGGAACCAAGAAGCAGCGCTCGCAACAACTGTCCTCAGTCACCCGCACCGTAACTTTGAAGAAAAACGCGCCAAACTCTGATGGAATACATTGCACAATGCTGCAGCTTTGGCTTTTCAATATGCACTTGGGAGTATAAAAGCATTCGCTGAGAAAAGAAAGAAAATCAACCTAAGCCACAAATGACAGACTATGCGTGTTAAAAGTCCAAAACAAATTAAGATAAACTGTTAGAATTTAGTAAGGTTTCTGGATATAAGGTCAAAATTTTAAATGTAATTTTATTTGTATAATCCAGAAACACACAGAAAATAAAACAGCACTACAAAACATTTAATATCTGGAACAAACCTGCAAACTATGTACAGGGCCACTGACTCCATGTTGTGAAGATCTCTTTCACTACAAATAAATCTGTAGATTCAATGAATTCTCATTAATTGCCCAGAATTTGTGTTTGTAAAGTTTTTCAAATTCTGAAATGTATATGGAATTGCAGAAGCCAAGGACAGGTGAAGGGGCTGGGAAAGGGGCCCGGGCGCTGGCCGTGCCCTGAAGGTCCTGACACCGAGACCAGCAAAGGGGGTGCGTGGAGAAGTCCCGCAGCCAGACAGGCGGGGACACCCACCCGTGACGGAATGTCTCTGAGAGACTTCACCCCACAGCGTTGGATCATCAAACGCCTATAGAGAAAAGAAGGAGACTCAACCCACCTCAGGCTCACACAAAACAAACCCCAGGTGGATTGTGGAAATGAACAGGGAGGGTGAAAAAATAAAGATCCTACAAGATAACCTTGGAAAATGCCTTTATACTGGGAAAGAAAAAAATTTTCCTGACAAAACACAAACGTTGTAACCATAAAGGAAAAAATTAGCCAAACTATATTAAATAGTAATATAAATAGTATAAATATAAATACAAGTGCAAATGTGCATGTATTTACACACACACACACATACACACACCAGGTGCAGGTTAAAATTCTCAAAAGGAAAGACGCAGGGTGTAAAACATTTCACAGGCGTCCACACAGCTCCACATTAAAATGATATGAAAGCATCACAGTGAGTCGCTGCACAGCGTTCCAGTATCTCCCTGTGCCATCCTTCATCTAACTTGCCCCGTCCTTACCTTCTGCAGGTAGAGGGGTCCCAGGCTGTGGCAATGGCTCCCATGCCCGGAGGCGGGGTGGGGAGGAAGCTGACTGGGAAGACGAGGGCTCCACTTGCCCCTCCGTTGCAGGAAGGCACAGGCCGTGTGCAATGCACATCTCAGGTTCTCTGTCTATAAAACAGGAACAAATCCTATCTGCCCTATTTCTGCCCAAGATTTACGGAATAATCAAGATAATAGAATTGCAATACTCTGTCTATTAATGCTATGTTAAATTGAATGATGAACAAGCATGTCACTTCACACAGATCATTTTAATTTTGGTTGTCACTCTTTCCATTCAGAATTTCAGCAGCAAACTTCCCAAGGCACGTGTCCTAGTCAGCCCAAGATACTATAACAAAGTACCATCCACTGGGCAGCTTGAACAACAGACACTCACTTCCCGCAGGTCTGGAGGCCGAGGTCCAAGACCAAGGCACCGGCAGGGCTGGTTTCGCCTGAGGCACCTTCTCCGGGGGCCGCAGCCTCTGTCGTGACGGCACCCACAGGGCTTGGCTTCTCTGTGTGGGCCCAGGAAGAGAGAGGGAGCCTGTGGGATCTGGTGCCTGTTCTCACAAGGACACTCACCCCAGCCCCCAGCACGAGGCCCCACCCTCAGGACCTCATCAAACCCTAATCTCCTCCCCCGAGGGTGAGGCTACAACCTACGAATTTCAGAGCGACACACACATTCCGTCCATAACACACTTGTCCGTTTAAGGGCATATTTTCCTTCTAGTTCTTCACTAGAAATAGAAAACATTTAAAAAAAAAAAAAAAAACTGGTAAGAGGATAAAAATCTCGGTCATCCCAGTTGGCCCAAGATTTTCAAAAGAACAATCCTAACTCTGAGAAAACGCTCAGGTTTTGTTTTCCTTAGTTCTCTACTTACGGTTCCACACTTAGGCAGACTCGGCTTAAACCCATGAGGGTCTGTGTGGCACCCGTCCCTGGTCCAATCAGTGTGTGGCCCTGGGACAGCTACAGCGTGAGTTTTTCAAATGCCTTTTGCTGTCACTCCAAAAAGAAGCCACCTGCAGTGCAATTCCAGTGACAGATCCATGACAAGGCCAGACTAACACATCATTAATGACTTAAGCTAAAAGAAAAGCAGTTATTTTATAAAAAGACAATAATTAACCAAACACCCACTTGCTGGCAGACACTGTTATTTCACAGCAGATTCAGTGTGGTGGCAACACAGCTGATTTGGGAGTGCAATAATGATGCTTTAGGCATACGTGGTGCTGAAAACAGGATTTTCTTCCGTTCGAGGGTGGAGCTGCGCTGTTGACTAAAAACATCCATTTCTATAATCAGCAACCTGAAGGCTTTCTTACCACAGAAGGGCCAGAGAATATTCCATCTCCACGGCCGCCCCCGCCTGAGCATCTGCGTTGAGGCTTCCTGTGTTCAGCTGTTGGACATCACTCAGCTGAAGCAGCTGAGAATCAGCTCCATTACTGCACCCACAGCTTCGCGACTGGACATTTAAAATGCAGCAACACAGGCCGGGTGTGGTGGCTCACACCTGTAATCCCAGCACTTTGGGAGGCCGAGGCAGGTGGATCACTTGAGGCCAGAAGTTCGAGGCCACCCTGGCCAACATGGTGAAACCCCATCTCCACTAAAAATTCAAAAATTAGCCAGGTGTGGTGGCATGCACCTGTAGTCCCAGCTACTCGGGAGGCTGAAGCAGGAGAATTACTTGAACCTGGGAGGCAAGGCTGCAGTGAGCCGAGATCACCACTGCACTCCAGTGTGGGTCACAAAGCCCAGGCTGTTTCCAAAATGAAATAAAAGAAAAAGAGAAAGAAAAAAGTAAAATGCCGTAATACAGATTAACTAAATTCTAATAGTTAATTAGAATTAGGCTAGGCTAATATCCTCCCAAGTAATAAATATAATCAAAGTTACAGAAACAGCTGAGCCAGGCGCCCGCCAGTGTGGAGGGTGCTGTAGTGAGCCAGGCACACAGTGGGCATTCAGGCAACGTGGAGAGACTGTGAAACAAGGAGGCACAGAGGAGATGCAGGCCCGAGCGGGGGGAGTCAGAGACACATCATGAAAACACACGACCTGGACATGGAAGGAGAGAATACTCCAACACGGGGAAGGTGTGGACTGTGCCGTTAACTGAAGTGTACGACAGGTAAAAGGAACTACAAAGCAACAGAATATGTTCAAAAGGTGGCCGAAGCCAGAGAACGGTTTTGAGTATTAGGTTACACTCGCGGCAGATGCGGCGGTCTCTGGTAAGAGGAGGCCGTGGAGGCCCTGGGAGCCTGACTTCACAGGACACGAGGCTCAGTGCAGGTGTCCACAGACCACCGTGAAGGTGACAGCTGGGACTGCCAGGGGTCCAGGAGCCCAGTGGGTCCGGAGATGACATGTGGCTGCAAATAAGGAAACTGACAAAGCCATCCAGGCTCCATGGCAACGGCACAGCTTCCGGAAACACGTTTCTTTCTGAATGAGAAGCAGCGGGAGGCAGCAGGGAGGAAGCTGGAGGCGGAGGCCGCCCCACGTGTCTGTCCAGCACCTCCTGGACGCTGGATCTCCGAGCTGGGGGCCTCATCTGAAAGGGCTGGAGTCTTTCACAGTTGGCATGGCAATGAGAAAAGGTATGGAAAGGCAGTTAACACATTTCAGGACAAGCAGATCAGAGCCAGCCCTGCAGGCGTCCAGGCAGATGAGCAGGCACTTTTGGAATACGGAATCTGAGTGCAGGCTGCGTGAGATCGCTTGGGATCAGGCCCCCTCAGCCTGCCGTGAAGTCTGAGTGTGTGGGAAGCACGAGCCTGCACCCTCAGCCTGCCGTGAAATTTGAGTTCACGCTTACCACATGCCAGGTTCTGTGTTAGGCTCCAGCTGCCCAAGAGTGATGGGGGAAGCAGCCGCCCTCACGGGACCCGAAGTGTAGCATGAAGGTCAGTTGTGAGCTGGCGTGAACACGGAAACCAGCTTCCAGGAGCAGTGAGTGAAGGTTCGGCCTGGGAGCAGCATGCACCGTCCAGGTGCTGCCCGTGGATCTGTGCCTTGCGTCTGCACGCGCCCTTTCTTCTTTGCGGTGACCCCACCGGAGACGCTTTCTCTTCTGTCCATCCACGCTTCTCAAGCATGTATCAGTTTTTCTGGCACGTGGGAACTGCAAAGGCTCAAGTGTCTTGTTGGTTGGTTTCTTCAGAACTGAGACCTGGAAATGCTGGGGAGATTGTCTGACTCTTGCCAGTCCTGGTTCTAACTCACGGGCTGTGTGGAGCTCAAGGCTCCTGGTTGGCTGTGGAGTCCACGCCCAGGGCCTCCCACCTCCACCAGCCACGGCCCTGATGGACCCCTGTTCTGTGCTCCTCGTCCTCCCTGCTCTGGGAGGCAGGGATAGCGGAGCCACGCGTGACGCCAGGAGCTTCCCTGCTGGCCTAGAGTCACAGATGCTTAGAGGTGGGACGGACAGGCCTGTCGCCTGCAGGTGGGAGACCACGGTGGAGACATGGCAAGCGACTGCTCGATGTCTTAACTGACTCCCGCCACCCTTTGCTGTTTCTGGGGATGGTCACTGGTGTTTCTTTTTTCAGGACCCATCAGCACAGCAAGGCTGAAATCCCCTCCTCCCATCCGTAATCACAGCAGGAAAGGAACAAAGAAGGAATGTCCCGGCATCCCATGGCCTTTCAAAATTGAGTCTGGGTAAAATGGAAATAACTTTTTGATTGTATCTATACAATACCAGGACTTCTTGGGCGTGACAGAGAAGTGTTATGTCGATTATGTGAAAGAGAATTGTCCAGGAAGATATCTAGGTGACCTTCTATAGTGACAACTCCCATTTCTACAGCTCCTGGTGTCTGCAAAATGCTCTCATCTGACTCATCTCGTACCACACCCACTTTCCCACCCACCTCCCAGCTGTGTGTCATCCTCTCTAATTTAAAGAAAAAGTACCCCAAAGTGTGCGGGCCTTCCCTCTGCCGCGCATCACGGAGAACCCAGGAACAAGCCCAGAATGTTAGACAGCACGCTCACAGCTGCAAGCATCTCTCCACCACACGTCGCCGAGAACCCAGAGTGTTAGACGGCACGGAGCACAGCTGGAACCGCCTCTCCATCTCAGGAACACCCCGGGGGTGGCCGTCGCTTACTGGAGCATTCACCTGCAAGACTCCGCAGGGCCACCGAGGACCCGGCTCAGTTCCACTGCTGATGACAGCGGCGTTCGTCCGTCTGAGGTCAGGCATCCCTGCGTCACGGCGACAAGCACGGAGGCCCTGGCAGCCCTGGCACTGGCACTGGCTCTCGCCTGAAGCCCTCACGGAGCCGGCTCTGGAATGCCGCTGTGTACCACACCCTCCAGTTCATCCCGTTCCCAACGCATGTCCAGGAAAGATGAATAAACAAAGTGAATATCTGTGCAAAAGAGATCACTTAAAGGCATATTTAAATCATGTGCTCTTCTCTTTTATTTTCCTTTATATGTGATCTTTCCCCTAGTCATACAGAAATAGCCATTTGCTCAGGGAGCTGTGATTGTCAGGGTGGAAATGCAAATGAAAGGAAGAGGCATCACTTCCGCCCTGACTGACAGAATGAGATAGCTGAGTTCCCACCAAAACACGTGTAAAAGTCATGGCTGTAAAGAGACAAGTAAGTGGATAAATAAGTACTTGTATGAACACACACACACACACGTGTACATATACATATACGTATGTACTGTCTAAATCCCTTAAACACGCACACACATACACATGTGTACATATACGTATGTACTGTCTAAATCCCTCAAACTTTTTTTGACATACCAAGAGCCAGGCCTGGAGGAGTTTTCACACAGTCCTGGGTGGAAAACTGGGGATGAGATCAAGGAAGTGCCCTGCCCAGAAAGGCCCCTGCCGGAGAAGGACATCTGGAGTGAAAGAAGGTGGGACAAGGAGCTCACAAGCTGGTGTCTTTTCTTTCCTGATGCTCAGGACGGAATCTGAAGGCAGAGCATCCAGGGCAGAGCCTCGGAGCGGCCGTGGGTGCCTGGTGGGTGCCCGTCGGCCAAGCCCCAGCCCCGGCTCGGACCTGCAGTCGCCCCAAGTCAGGATTCCTAAGCAAGTCAGGGGGTTCTGGTGGAGACCGCATGCAGCGGCTGAGGAGGCAGTTTGGGGTGTCGAGGGTTTGCTCCGGAGGGTCCCGGGCCAGAGGCAGTGGCAGGAGCGCAGTGTGCTCAGCCCCCAACGGTGTCCACCACCCACCAGGAGCCACCAGACTTCAGAGACCAGACCCCGACCTCCTCGGCCAGCCACAGACCGTGCCAGGGCCCCCTCTCGCCCACAGCAGGGAAGAAGGAGCTGGAAGAGGTGGAATATTTGCCTCTGGAAGCTGAGTCAGCCTGAAACTCAGAAAACCTGACGTCCTCATAGTAACTTCTGTCTCCTCCAGCTGCTGCCAGTGTGTGCGGAGGGGCCGAGCACAGAAAAGCAAAGAATACATGAGGAAGCCGACCATAAAATTATAAAAACTCGGATTCCTCTTCCTCTCAATGAAGGCTTAACATCTATGTGACGATAGGGAGTTACGCTTATAATTGAGTTACAAACATGAAAAGCAGATACATAGTTGCCTGTATATTACAGAGATGACTACACAGCCATGTAAGTGTACAGAAAAAATTAAAACAATACACTGAAATATTAGCGATGGTTGAATTATGATGTTTGTATTGTTCAAGGTGATTTCATCTTTTTTTCTATTTTGTCTAGTTTTTATAATATAAAAATAACATTTATTTGAGCCTGCATTTTCTCCTGAAAATCAGCTACATATACATAAAGTTAATCTTGCTTTCCTTCCAGAAGTTGTCTTGCTATTTACACTAATGAGCAGCTGTTTCCTCCATCTCAGACAGGGGCATTCACAGAAAAATACTAAGAAATTTGACTGATTACCTTGGTGTTCTGGACAAGTCAGAAAAACCCTTTGGCTATAATAAAATACTTTGTTTTATTCAGTTGTAGGTGATAGTCTAGAATTCTTTCTTTTTAAAAATATTTTGAATTTTACTGAAAACTCCTAGGAACACACAGCTAATGTGGAGGGGGTGAGCTACACAAGGATGTAAAATTTAACCAAATCATCTGACTGTGAATTCAAAAACTAAGAACTTACCATGGGTCCCATGAGGAGCCCATCCCACTCCATAGTCTGCATTTTCTAAATAAGAAACTGACAGGTCGGGTAAAGTGATTGCAGTTGTCCTGATCTTGTTGATATTAGAGTTTCAAAGAATCACTGTTTGGAGAAAGTGAAGGGGGAAAAGCTGGAGTGGATGCAGAGAGGGGTGAGGAGGGCAGAAGCCCAGGACAGAGCAGGGAGCAGGGCAGAGGGGACAGGGAAGAGGGATGAGGGGAGAGGGCAGAGGGGAGAGGGCAGAGGGCAGAGGGGAGAGGACAGAGGGCAGAGGGGAGAGGGGAGAGAGCAGAGGACAGAGGGGAGAGGGCAGAGTGGCCACAGTGTGATGACTGAGTTAAGCCAAGCACTCACTAGCGAAAGTGGGAACTTCAGTCCCAGCCCCAACCTGGCTCCTGCTCTCAGGTGAGTGGTGAGCAGTGGGGCACCTGCAGGGATGATTTGCATCCTGCTGATTTGCAGGATGAAGTGCAGGCCACTCAGAACCACCGCAGGACAGAGGACAGGGGTCTGAACCGCACCCCGTGGAAGGGGAGCCGGGGAATGGGGAGGAAGTTGGGCACAGCTTGGAGGACCCGGGGCCTCACTCAAATCTCCTCTCATGAGGTCAGCCATGGGGACGCATGTTCAAATCATTCGTTCTTGTCAAGGTAAAGGTATTGCTGAAGAATTTAAAATAAGAATAAAACTGAAGTTCAGAGAAGGGAACGGGTTCAGCTCTGAGAGCTGCTGTTCCATCCGGTGAGCCCTGTCTGTCGAAATCAGGAGACGTTGCTTCTTTTTCCTGTGACAACTGCACAGAGCAAACACATCCCTCTCTGCCCAACCCTGTGGTCACACCTCCTCTCAGGGAAACTGGCTCTCTGGACCAGGAATGGATAAATGGTTTTACGTTTGGTGTTTTTTTTTTTAATCAAAGAAATGCTTTCTCAGGGGACTGCCTGCCACTTTGGGGATTTGGCCCCAAGGCGGCCTCCTTGGGAGGGCTGGATGATTTCTATTAGCCAGAGAGAAGAAAACAAAGCTATAGAATCCATACACACTTCCTGGAGCTGCTCTTAAACACTGTAATTACCTTTTCCTTCAGAAAGAGCACTTTGTGAGCCTCCGACATCCAGTAACTCAAGTCCTGAGGAGGCAGCAATGCTGCCAGCTGTGGTCATTAGCCGTCTCCCTGTGGGAGGAAAGAGGGGCAGGACTGTAACTCCCCCTGCTCCACCTTCCCTCCAGAGAGGGAGGAGAAATCCCCCACCCCAGCCGAGCCCCACACCATGTCCACAGGGCTTGTGAACTGTTACAGGACTTTCTAAACTTATTTGGCCACATTATCTCAAAGAATAAATTCAGATTTCAGTTTTGCACTCAATTCTTTTTCCATATTTTATTTCAGAACATAAGAGGACAACACAATACAAAAGTGCTATTTAAAAATATGATTTTCTTCTTTATAAAGTGCACCAAGTCCAGCACTCTGGGCTCCTCGCCGGACTCACAGGGCTGGCTGTGTCACAGGGTCACAGGCGGCTGCCATCCCTGCAGGGTGTGACTGGCTTCATCACCAAGCCACCACCCCAAGGATCTGTTGCCGGCATCTGGAAAAAGCCCAGCACGCAGGACGTTTACCCAGAAAGTAGGAAAACCTGGATGGTAATAATTTTCCGTATCAAGTTATACAACTTTCTACTCCCTTTTTAAAAGGACAGACACACTCTGTGCCCAGGTAGAAATCTGCATGGCAGCTTCTTACCAGGCATTATGTGAAAAATGAATTTCTTGACTTTCATCTTCAGTTAAGGCTGTCGGAAGGTAGTTTTAACGGGCACAGAAAATGTAAATTTTATTAGCACAAAAACTGCAGTTAAATTGTCTAAGCGCGTGTGTATGTATGTGTCAGAAAAAATATTTAAGATAGTTTTTTAAAATAATTCAAGTATTTTGATTACACTCACACAGTCACGTTATTGATTAGACTTGCAATCAATAGTTGATGAATGCTGAACTGTCTTAAGCAACGTTGGCTTAAACTGCAAGACAGCGTCAGGGAGGAGAAAACTAGGAGAAAGACACAAAGCAAAGCCAAGATAAACGCTGCCCTCTTTTTTCTCAAAGAAAACAGCACCAGGGAAAATGGAGCCAATGATAGGTAATGGCCGTTTTCAGAGCCCGTCCTGCCCGTGTGAGGACACAGTGACCGTCCCTGAGCCGCGCTTGCTCTGCCCCAGCTCAGCTCACCCCTGCAGGCTGCTCTTGGCTTCCCGGGTAAAATAGCAGTAATTCAGTCCCGTCTCTGGCGATGCTCGCTACCGTAATGGATCTTTTCTCTTTTGCTTTATTGCATATTTGACTCCGGGTTTTTCTTATTAACTATGTTCTTATAACTATTTTCTTATAACTCTCAATTATTTTTATAACTATTTTTTCACGTATTTTCTTCTCTTACAAAGTCAGGTTTGGAATCTCTCAGCCACATTGCTATGAATGGGTATTTCCCATGTATATCTATGTGCCGAATCTGGTTCCAGGGTTATTCATCAGTGCCTTTAAAAGGCATGATTCTGTGTTTTAATCAACGTGCATCTCTCGGAAAAGTGATGTGGTGAGCTGGGAAGTGTGCGAGCTTCTGTCCAGGGCCTTCCATGTAAATCCACCAGCACTCCCTGACCGTGTGGCCACAGTCCATTTGTTCAGCACGTCTCAGGCTGGGTTTCCTCACCTGCAAAAGGAGAGGGCAGTAATACCTACATCACAGGGTGAAATATCTCATCTCCCGCACATTTATGTTCTGTTTGAATAAACACATGGAACGAGTCTCCTGCGTTTCAGTGCCTGGGGCTCAGGCTGGGTGAGATGGGCAGTCCACGGCCTATGCCAGGGTGCAGGTGCTTTGAGAAGCTTCTGCTTCAGGGATGGCCCTGAGAATCACTGCTTCCCATGAAAGTGGCCAGCTGAAGGCCACAGGGACACAGAAACGCCAAGCTCCACGGACAGTCATGGATTATTATATCTTAAACTATGTGTTTACATTTCATTCTTTGTAGAGAACTGTCCACAATGTATTCCAAAAGGCTTCTGGCTGGAACACACATGTGGATAACTGCACGTCAGCGCCACGTTTTCCACATTTCCCCTGGGGCTTGTCTGGTGGTTTGGGTGCTACTTTGCAGTCTCTCGGAGCCTGAGAAGTGCTGCATCTCAAACACCCAACATTTCCACCCAGGCTACAACCCCCAGGCCTCCCCATTTAGGAAGCCACATGTAAGCAGGTGCTCCTGGGGAGCCTTTCACAAAATCCTCTCCTCTGCCAGTTTTTCCACTTTGCTGACTTCCAGGTAATAGTAGTTTTAAAAGGATGTTTTCCCGGAGGTTCTCGGCCCACCCAGTGAGAGGCTGTTATTGTCGGTGTTATTGAATGTGTACATTTTGATCTCTGTAGGATTTTGCATTCACGGTAGAGGGGGAGGACTGCACAGCAAAATCGTGTGAGCAGGGCTGCAGCTGTGAGGGCCGGCGGAGAGTGCACACGGCTCAGGCCGTTCCCACCTCCGGGCTAACTCTCCACACTTCGCTGCCCATTTGTATTTAATCAGAAATAGGAAAATACCTGCTTTTCTCCATGTTGTTTGGACTTTTTCCTCAGTTCACACGGAATGGTTTCCAGAATAAGGCACATTAACAGAGTATAGACTCCCCAACGTAAAATGGTTTCGCTTAAGAGTTTTTGACTTTATGATGACGTGAAAGTGACAGGCATTCGGTAGAAACTGTTCTGTTTTTCACTTTCAGTAAAACATTCCACAAATCACATGAGAACTAATGCTTTAATATCAAGTGGGCTTTGTGGGAGATGATTCTGCCCAACTGTGGGCTGATATGTGTTCTGAGCGTGTTTAAGGTGGGCCAGGCCAGGCTGTGACGCTCCCTAGGAAGGAGGTACTAAAGGCATTTTCTACTCACGACATTTCCAAGGCATATGCTGGGTTTACGGAGACACGGAGACATAACCCCATTGTAAGTTTAGTGTCTGTATATTGAGGTCAGTAAATCTTTCATCATCATCTTCCTTGGCAGCACAGAAAATCATAGAACCCTTGGGGATGACAACGAACTGGTAAATGGAACTGACGGAAACTTCAAACAGACCGAGTTCCGATGGCGACCGTTCCTCTGGCCAACCCAGGCAGCAGCAGGGCAGCCTCATGCGGCGGGAAGGGTTGTGACTTCTCCAGCTCTGCCAGCTGCAGCACGCGACCCAGCCAAAGTGCCAGCACCCCAGCGCTCAGGGCACCATCTGGAAATGGCAGACCCAAAGATCTACTTTACTTTTAAAATTACACCATCCTAAGAGTGAGTCGTCAATCCTGGCAGGCCGTTCACATAATGGAGCTATTGGGTTGCCTCTGTTTCATGCTCTAAGATGTATTCACATTTATTTCCATGCAATTGTTGTTATTTTTATTTATTTATTTTTTATTTTTTAAAAATCATCTCATTTTTTCCAGATTTGTTGCATAAAATTGGCAACGTGATGATTTGATATACGTGTACACTGTGAAATGGTGATCACAATCAAGTTAATTAAGACATTCATAGTCTCACATAGTGACCTTGGTGCGTGTGTGTGTGTGTGTGTGTGCGTGTGTGTGTGATGAGAGCACTGAATTTCTACCCTCTTAGTGAATTTCAAGTATGCAGTACAACATCACTAACCACAGTCACCGACTGTGCCTGGGATCCCCCGGACTTAGTTACCTGCGTAACTGAATCTTGGTACCTTTGACCAACGTCACCTCATTTCGCCACCCCAGCCCAGCCCCTGGCAACCACCATCTACTCTCTACTTCTATGAGTTTGACTTTATTAGATTCTACATACAAATGTGATCATGTGGTATTTGTCTTTCTGTGTCTGACTTACTTCACTTAACATCATGTCTTCCAGGTTCCTCCATGTTGTTACAAACGGCAGTATTTCCTTCTTTTTAAAGGCTAAATAGTATTTCCTTATATGTACATATCACAGTATTTCCTTCTTTTTAAAGGCTAAATAATATTTCCTTATGTGGATGTATCACATTTCTTTATCCAGTCTTCCTTTGATGGACATAGGTTGATTACATGTCTTGGCTCGGTAACATGGAGTGAGACATCTCTTCCAAATAGTGATTTTCTTTCCTTTGGATAGACACACAAAAGAGAGACTGTTGGATCATATGGCAGGTCTATTTTTAATGTTTTGAGGGAACTCCATACTGTTTTCCATATGGCTGCACCAATTTACATTCACACCAACAGCATGCAAGGGTTCCCTTTCTACCACTGCCTCCCCTAAAGTTGTTACTTTTTGTCTTTTTGATAGTAGTTCTAACAAGTGTGATGTAATAGTTCATGGTGCTTTTCATTTGCATCTTCCTGATGATCATGATATTGAACATTTTTTCATACATCTATTGGCCATTTGTAGGCCTCTCTTGAGAAATATCTTTCATGTTCTTCACTCATTTTTAAATGGGGTTTCTTGGGTCTTTTTCTTTCTTTTATTTTGAGACAGCGTATGGCTCTGTTGCCCAGGCTGGAGTGCAGTGGCACAATCTCAGCTCCCTGCAGCCTCTGCTTCCCAGGTTCAAGCGATCCTCCCACCCCAGCCTCCTGAGTAGTTGGGACCATGGGCGCATACCGCCACACCAGGCTAATTTTTGTAATTTTTGGAGAGATGGGGTTTTGCCATGTTACCCAAGCTGGTCTTGAACTCGTGAACTCAAGCCATCCACCCACTTCAGCCTCCCAAAGAGCTGGGATTACAAGTGTGAGCCACCGTGCCGGCCTAGTCCTTTGTTTTCTTGTGATTGACTTGAGTTCCTCACATAGTTTGCATATTAACTCCTTATAAGATGTATGGTTTGCAATTATTTTCTTCCATTCTGTAGATCCATCTCTTCACTCTGTTAATCATTTCCTTTGTGTGGGCAGAAGTTTTTTGGTTTGGTGCAACCCTATTTGTCCATGTTCGCCTTTGTTGCCTTGTGCTTTTAGTGTCATATCATTACCCACACCGATGTCAAGAAGTTTTTTCTCTCTGTTTTCTTCTAGTAGTGTTGCCATTTCAGGTCCTATGTTTATGTTTTTAATCATTTTGAGCTGATTTTTGTGTATGATGTAAGAAGAGGTCCAATTTTGTTCTTTTTCATGTGGGTATTTGGCTTTCCCAACACCATTTATTGAAGAGATTATTCTTTCCCCACTGTGTGTTCTTGATGTCCTTGTGAAAAATCAGTTGGCTGCAGACGGATGTATTTTTTTTGAGGCTCTCTATTCTGTCCCGTTGGTCTGTGAGTCTATTTTTATGCCAATACCATGCTATTTTGGTTACTACAGCTTTGTGGTATACTTTGAAGACAGGTAGTGTGATGCACCCAGCTTTCTGTTGCTGTTTTTATTTTTGTTGCTATTTTCTTGCTCAAGATGCCTTTGGCTCTTCAGCATCTTTCGTGGTTTCATATGAATTTTAAAATTACTTTTTTTTTTATTTCCGTGAAGAACACCATTGGTAGTTTGAAAGGAGTTACACTGAATCTGTAGATTGCTTTGGGTAGTATGGACATTTTAACAATATTAATTCTTCCAGTTCATTAACAATGGATATCATTCCATTTATTTGTATCCTCTTCATTTCTTTAATTGGTGTTTTATAGTTTTCAGTGTAGATATTTTTCATCTCCTTGGTTAAATTTGTTCCTATGAGTCTTAATTCTTCATCACTGTTATAAATAGGATTCTGTTTTCTTGATTTCTTCCCCCCACTCCCCATTATCTATTTCTGGTTTCATACCACTGTAATCAGAAAAGATACTTCATATGACTTGACCTTCTTAAATTTGTTAAGACTTGTTTGTGACCTAATATAGGATCTATCCTGGAACATTTTTCTCATGTGCTTGAGAAGAGTGTGTATTCCACTGCTGTTGGATGGAATGTCCAGTACATACCTGTTAGGTCCATTTAGTCTGTAATGTTGTTCAGGATCTCTGTTTGCTTATTGATTTTCTGTCTGGATGATTTATTCATTGTTGAAAGTAGGGTACTAAAGTTCTTTACTATTACCGCATTGCAATTTCTCCCTTCAGTTCTGTTAACATTGACTTTATACATTTAAAGTGCTCTAATGTTGAGTGCATATATATTTGTAACTGTTATATCCTCTCAATGAATTGACCCCATTATCATTATACAATGCCCTTCTTTGTCTCTTGTTACAGTTTACTACTTAAAGTCTGTGAGTATAGCCCCCTTATCTCTTTTGGTTACCATTTGCATGGAGTATCTTTTTCCTTTTCTTCACTTTCGGCCTGTAAGCAGTATAGAGTTGTGTCTTCTTTTAATATCCCTTCAGCCACTCTATGTCTTTCTGCCAGGAGAAGTTAACCATCTACATTTAAAGTAGTTATTGATAGGTAAGGATGCACTATTGCCATTTTGTTTTGGCTATTCTGTATCTCCTTTCTTCCTCACTTGCTGTTTTTCTTTGTGATTTGATCATTTTTCAGTGGTATGCTTGATTCTTTTCTCTTTATCTTTTTTGTTCCTACTATAAACATAACTGTGCTTTTGGAGACTTATGTATGTGAAGAGACTTTTTTCTCTTGCTGCTTTAATATCCTCTATTTGTCTTTCACTTTTAAGAATTTGGTTGCCATGTGTGTCTATGAAGTTTTTTTGTGTTTAACCTCTTTGGAGCTTCTTTGGGCTTCATGCATCTGGATATTCATTTCTGTCTCTAGATTTGGAAATGTTTCCATCATTATTTCTTTAAATTAGCTTTCTGCCCCCTTTCTCTTTTTCTGCTTCTTCTGGAATTATCACCATGCATATATTGACTTGTTTGATGGTGTCTCTTAGTCCTATAGACTTTCTTCAGTCTTTTGTTGTCGTTGTTCTACTAAGTAATTTCAATTGACCTGTCTTTGATTTCACTGATTCTTCCTTCTGCTTGTTTGAGTCTCCTGTTGAAGCTCTCTATGGAATTTTCCAGCTCAGTCATTTTGTTCTTCAGCTCCAGAATTTCTATTTGGTTATTTTTAATGATTTATATCTATTTCCTAACTTCTCATTTTGCTTGTGTATTTCCTGATTTCATTCAGTTGTCTATCTGTGTCCTCTTGTCACTCATTGAGATTCGTTAAGATGATTGTTTTGAATTATTTGCCAGGAAGTTCATATATCTCCATTTCTTTAGAGTTGTTGGGCCTAGAGCTTGGGGCTTCAGGGGCTAGTCTGGCCCTGAAATTTTTGGAGGTGGACCTGGTCCTGGGGTCCATGGCAAAGTCAGATGGCTGGTGCATCCCCCCACCAACCCCCTGGCAACAGAGGATATAAATCTCTGTGCTGTGCTGTGCTGTGCAGGTTTGGTGGAGGAATGACATGGGTAACATGAAACTGTCTTTCCTACCTTCTTAAATACATTTTTGCTTCTTTATTCCACCAGGTACTTTAGTGTCTCACACTAGCCCTTATGAAGGTATTTTCATGTGTGGATCATTATCCAAATTGATGTTTCTGTGAGGGGAAGAGCACTGGAAACTCCCATTCCACCATCTTGCTAACATCACTTCTTCTATACAGCTGTTTTAAAACCCTGCATTTTTATAACTCACTGGAATTTATTCTATAACCTACATTTACAACACCTACTTCATAAAATTTCTACATTGTTCTTTATGTTCTGACAAGAATCTTCCTGTTTAGAGAGATTCAGAAAATGTACATTCGTGGTTTCAACAATGACAGGGAGTACCTACCTCCCAGTTATATCTACCTGCCACAAAAATCTGATATTTCCTCCATAACAGTAGAAGAGTGGGACCAGAGTTGCTATTTTTCAGAATCTTTTCTAATTCTTTATAATTTTAGTGTATATGTTAAGAGTATAATATTTAAAAGAAAATCAAATATCAATTGGTAAATTTATATCTACATCAGAAATATCCATTTTGTAAGAGTATATATGTCTGAAAATACATTTTAAAAGACAACAACAGGCCAAACAAAAACAGATCAAATTTTTTGAGCTAAAAGTGGTTTTTAAGAAACAAGTGACAAGCAGATTGAAGATGATGGTAAAGTTCACAATTATAATCTTTATTCTTCCAACAGAATTATGCACATTTGGTTTTTAAGAGAAAAAAAGGAAATATTACAGAAGTTCTTCATTTTATCTGAGCCAAAAACAGACTTATCTTCATAATAATGATTAAATTTCATTAATCTGGTGTTGTTCCACTATATAAGTGCATTTCAAAAATGAATTTTAAAATAATAATCATCATAATAATTAAAAAACCCAAGCTTTCACTTTATTTTTAGTTGTCTAAACTTAGCCTGATCCCTCTGGCTGGTTTTCGTAAGCTTGAAAACAAGCCAGTCTCTTTAGAAAAAGAATTTTTTTTCCTTAGGGAGTTTATGTCTCAGGAGATTGGTAACAGGATATGCAGACTCTTTAGCATATTACACGTAAGCCCTGAGCATACCCTGGTTTGAAGCTTTAGATAAATGTACTATAAATTGAGTGCTGGACGCGAGCTGGGTGTGGTTTGATCTGTGATGCTCAGCTCGGTCGCGATCATGTATTCAGCTGTAAGTCAAGGTTTGTCAAATGGAGGAATGAAAAAACTACTTAATGCGTTCGTCATCTGAGAAAGTGTCTAGCAGCTGCTCTGTACACAGGTAACAAGTTTGCGTGACAGAGACTGATGACTGAGGGCACCGGAGCCGTCAGCACAGAAGGTCCTCGGCCTGGCCACCCCGTTTCAACTTCCAGGGCCCGAGGCCACAACATAGCAGGAAAGGGGAGGCCACGTGGGGAACGTCTCTTCCGTGATTTGCCAACAACACCAAACATGCCCTGAATTGCCACTGTCCTCAGACCCACAGGAAACAATAATGCATTGTTACTAGGAATAATATCAAAGAGGGAGAAACAGGGAGGGAATTTGCTAAAGAAAAACAAAAAAAATCTCAGTGTGCCAAGACTTTAGGGCATGTAACAAATTGGAGAGATTCCCATAGATTTACCTAAAAATAATTTGGCCCAATAAAATTTGCTTGGTCTGAGAAAATTACAAAACCCCTCTCACTTAATGAAATCCCAGCCAACACAGCACTAATAAATCTAACCTCATCTTTCAAAACTGTGTTTTTGGACAAGAGAACTTCATAATATTGGAAAGAATCCACAGTAAACTGATTCTTCTGAAGGCTTTAGTGCATGTGTGATATTTTACCATGTGAAAAACACACAGTTTGGTGTGTTAAGGTTTTGTAATTAAATCAAAGCTCAAAAGATGTTGACTAGGATACTGGTGTGAAAAATATTAATTAATGCTCAGAGAGAATAAATGCCAGGTAGGCTGTTATTCTCAAAAAATCTCAGAATCAGCTTATTAATTCAATATAAACATGGTGTCTTCAGTCTTTATATAGCAACTCTTTGTTTTCCAGATGTCTTTGGGCTTATGAACTGCCTTTGACACACATCTGTAAGAGATCCATTAAGCAAACAACACCAAGGGAGCCAGTTGAGGCTGGGGATTGGTGGTCAACCAAAGGAACTTTCAGAAGAAAACACCTTTATACTCTTTGCTCCAAGGCTTATGATGAAAGCAAATATCTGAATCAGAATCCACGTCTCTAAGGAGAAAACTCCTCATGTAAGACTCGGCAGGGTGCTATGGAAAGCAGTGATTTTCTAGGGAGCAGCTGGTCTTTAGCCACGTGTGACAGAAGCAACACGGAACTCGGAATTCGGGCACCTGGTTCAGGATGGGGTGTGGAAGACACAGTGGATGTTGAAGGAGGAAGCGAGGCCCTGAGTATTTCCTAGAGGAAGATGAAACCTTGTTTCAGGTTGGCTGGTGTGGGAGGGTGTGGAAGCCACAGAGGGCTGCTGAAGAAGGCAGACGTCCTTAGAAATGTAGGTGAGTCAAGGATGCAGCGTAAGTGCGTAACCCGCTTGGGGTGTGTGTTCATGGAAATGTGCTTGGACAATGTGTGACAAAAAGACGCCATTAGGATGCGATACGGTCAGTATTCCACCTCACTCAGCGTCAAAAAAAAATTTCAATTCGCTGATTTCTTTATGCTCCTGCAAGGTGGTTTCTCTGTCCTGCTTTTTATTGGTTTTGTCCCCGTGGCATGTCCTCCAGCCAGTGGTAGCTTTCTAACATAGTGTTCACCTTGCACCACCATTCTGGGCATTATGAAAAACTCAGGCCATGGGTTGCAGATGAGGTATCTTCCTTTTGTTTATCTTGAGACTGGTCTGTATCTGGGTCACTGTCCATGTGACTGCCTTGTATACTACACCTAACTGCTGCAGTTCGCAGAGCAGTTGAAGAAGCTTCCTCAGAGCACACAGCACACAATGGCCATCCACTCTGCCCTGCAGAACCTGTAGGAATATGGTAAACAGGAACGCTGTCATCTCGTGGGTCAGAGTGGCTTTGGATAACCATAACTTCAATCCTAATACTGCCATCAAGTTCATTTGTGATTTTGGAGCAGTTGTTTATATTACTGGTCAGGCTGGGTGCAGTGGCTTGTGCCTGTGATCTCAGCAATTTGTTTGAGAGGCTGAGGTGGGAGAATTGCTTATGCCCAGGAGTTCAAGACCAACCTAGGTAACACAGGAAGAACCATCTCTATAAAAAATTAAAAATTAGCCAGGCATGTTAGTGTATGCCTATAGTCTCAGCTGCTCGTGAGGCTGAAGTGGGAGAATTGCTTAAACCTGGGATTAAGAAGTTGAGGCTGCAGTGAGCCATGATTGTGCCATTGCACTCTAGCCTGGGCAACAGAGTAAGATCCTGTGTCCAAAAACAAGACTATTTGCCACTTGTTTGTCAAAAAAGCAAACAATGAACATCAGTTGAGCCAAATACTGATTTCTAAGCTAAAAGAAAGTAGACTTACTCTTTGTTATTTGATACAGAAATTTAAAAGTACTAAAAAGATGTTAACAGGACACCTACCTGAGTCCAGGCTGGCCAAGGACCTTAGACGGTATCAGTTACCTTTGCAGACAGCATTGCCTGCTTGCGTGGGAATCACCCACTTGGACATCCCAAATTCACCTCAAACTCAGTGATTTCTGATCAAATGCAGCACCTTCACCTGGCTCCTGATGAACCCCTGACCTTCTGTGAACTCCCTGCTTCTGTGATGTCACCATCCCCCATCCAGTTACACAGACCATGTCCTCTGCCTTTGTCCTCATGGTCCATTTTCCACCTAAATATCTCTTAATGCCACTCCTTTCTCCACACCTGCTCATCCCAGCCATCATCTCATGCTTATATTGGACCAGGTTTAACTCTCAACATTCCTCTGAAATAAAGACAGTTCAGCTAGAGTTGCTAGTGTGGGCCTTGGGGTGAATTCTCAGTACAGCTCTTTGATTTAGTCAATAGTCTTTCTAGTGCCTCAGGAAAATTAGAATAATGAACAAAGTTAATACGGCAGGAGGGGGCATGTCAGGAAGACTGAGTTTTTCAAAGGTCCTGATGGCTTTGCCAGACATTTGTACAATGCTCCTCTGGTCACTACAGGGACCTGCTGACAAAGCACATGAGCCATTTGTCAGAAATCACTCAACTTCATGACGCACACGCACAAGTGAATACCGTCCAGCAGCTCCATCTAAATGCTGTCCGTGTCCTGACATCTGGTAAGTCACTCTTCCAATGTGTAAACAACCTCCCTGAGCAGTAAATCTACCCCTCACTTTTTAAAAGTTAGGTAAGATCTCTCCTGTAGGGAGAAGATTTGTTACCAAATAGCATCCCAGCACACTACTTCTTAAGAAAGTTAAAGGAAATCAACAATCTGACCAAATATTATACAACGGTAAACACCTGGGGACCCGCAGCCCTCACTCTCAGAATCCCCTCAGACTCCATCCAACCTTCTTTCTCTTCCTTAGTTATCCAAATCGTTCAGTGAAAAGAATCAGTGTGAAGAAGGTAAGTGAGACATCCCAGTCACAAACCCACGAAGTGGCAAAGCCAGGGTTCCAGTCCAAGTCCACACAATGCCAAAGTCATGCTCCATGCCCTGTTTCATACCTTTGAATTGGTCTGAAAATAACCTGTATTAATCATTAAGGAGAAGAGTCTAACCTGAACCCAGGTAGTCATCACAGCTGGTGGCATTTTTCAGAGGTAATACTTGTAGCATAAACTGTAGCATGCGTATGAAATCACAAGGAATACAGCATCTCAGGGTCCCAGGATGAGAACGCATCAGTAAAACCTCCTTAGGAGCCACACTCCACCTGTGCTTATACATAGCAGTCCCCCGACAGCTTCTCCTCAAGCACATGCAGAACACTCTCCAGGACACAGCATGTTCGGCCACGGAATGAGTTCTAACAAACTTAACAAGACTGAAATCATAACAATCACCTTTTACAAACACAATGATATTAAATTAGAAATCAATAGCAGGAGGAAAGCTGGAAAATTCAAAAATATGGGAAATTAAACAACGCATTCTTGAACAACCAAAGAGCCAAAGAAACTTTTTTTAAATATTTAATATCATGAAACAGGCAAAAGTGTTTTCATCCTCCCCAAAACTTTTATGCAGCACAAGCAGTTCTGAGAAGGAAGTTTTTAGTGATGAATGCCTACATTAAAAAAAAAAAAAAAAAAAAAAAAACTCAAATGAACAAATTGGATAAAACAAATTGGATAACCTAGAAGAAATGTGTAAGTTTCTAGAAACTTACAACCTACCAAAACCGAATCATGAAGAAAGAAATCTGAACAGACCAATAACAAATGAGAGAACCAATAATCAAAAATCTCCCATCAAAGAAAAGCCCATGATCAGATGGCTTCAGGATCGAATTCTAACAAATATTCAAAGAAAAATTAGTGCCAACATTTAAATTATTCCAAAACCTGAAGCTAGAGGAAATACTTCCAAATTCATTTTATGATCCCAGCATCACCCTGATACCAAAGCCAGACAAAGACACCACAAGAAAATGATAGTTCAATTATCTCCAAGGAATATAGATATAAAACTCATCATAAAATACTAGGCAAAGAAATTCAACAACAAATTAGAAAGATTACACATCATGACTTTGTGGGACTATCCAGCAGATACAGGATTGATTGACTGTACTAAAATCAATGTGATACCCCCCTTTAATAGACTAAAAAATAAAAAACTCCCTCTTATCTCAATAAATACAGAAAAAATATTTGATGAAGTTCAGCTCCCTTTTATGATGAAAACTCAGTAAAGCAGGTTTAGAAGGAAATTTCCTCAACATAATCAAGACCATTTATGAAGACTGTGGCTAACAGCATAGTCAATGGGTGAAAATTGAAAGATTTCTCTCTAAAATCCAAAAGAAGGTAAGGATGCCCACACTTACCACTTATTTTCAACATAGTCCTGGAATTACTAGCATGAGCAATCAGACGAGAAAAAGGAATAAAAGACATCCAAATCAGAAAGGTGAAATTAAAAACATCCCTATTGTGGATGAAATGATCTGGTATGTAGAAAACCCTAAAGATTACAGACACACACACACACACACACACACAATTAGAAGTAATAAATGAATTCAGTGAAGTTGCTGAATACAAAATCAACATCCAAAAATCAGTTTCATTTTTATTACATGAATATTGACCTATCCAAAAGAGAAATCAAGGAAATAATTCCATTTATGATAGTGTCAGAAAGAATGAAATATGAATAAATTAAACAAGGAGCTGAAAGATATGTACCCTAAGTGTAAATTAGTTCAACCATTGTGGAAGACAGTGTGGCAATTCCTCAAAGATCTAGAACCAGAAATACCATTTGACCCATTACTGGGTATATACCCAAAGGATTATAAATCATTCTACTAGAAACACACTTGCACAAGTATGATTTTTGCAGCACTGTCCACAATAGCAAACACTTGGAACCAACCCAAATGCCCATCAGTGATAGACTGGATAAAGAAAATGTGGCACATATACCCCATGGGATACTATGCAGCCATAAAAAGGGATGAGTTCATGTCCTTTGCAGGGACATGGATGAAGCTGGAAACCATCATTCTCAGCAAACTATCACAAGGACAGAAAACCAAACACCACATGTTCTCACTCATGTGTGGGAGTTGAACAATGAGAACACATGGACACAGGGAGGGAAACATCACACACTGGGCCTGTTTGGGGGGTGGGGGTCAAGGGGAGGAAGAGTATTAGGACAAATATCTAATGCATGAGGGGCTTAAAAACTAGATGACAGTTTCATAGATGCAGAAAACCACCATGGCACATGTATGCCTATGTAATAAACCTGCATGTTCTGCACATGTATCCCAGACCTTAAAGTGAAATAAAATTTAAAAAAGAAAGATATGTACCCTAAAAACTATAAAACATTAGTAAAATGGAAAGACATTGAAGAAGACACAAATAAATGGGAAGGTATTTTATGTTCATAGATCAAAAGAATTGACATTGTTAAAATGTTCTTAATCCCAGAATTTTGGGAGGCTGAGGCAGGTGGATCATGAGGTCAGGAGATGGAGACCATCCTGGCTAACACAGTGAAACTCTGCTTCTACTAAAAATACAAAAAATTAGCCAGGCATGGTGGCGGATGCCTGTAGTCCCAGCTACTCAGGAGGCTGAGGCAGGAGAATGGGGAGAACCTGGGAGGTGGAGCTTGCAGTGAGCTGAGATTGCGCCACTGCACTCCAGCCTGCGTGACAGTAAGACTCTGTCTCAAAAAAAAAAAAAAAAAAAAAAAAAAGTCATAATACACAAAGTGATAAATAGATTCAATGCCATGCCTATAAAAATTTCAATGGCATTTTCCACAGATATAAAAAAGGCCTAAAATTCATATGGAACCATAAAAGACCACAAATAACCAAACCAAGAAAGAAAAATAAAGTTGGAGGCATCACACTTTCTGATTTCAAATTATATTAGAAAGCTCAAGTAATGTAAACAGCATGGCACTGGCATAAAAACAGACACATATGTCAGTGGAACAGAAAAGAGAGCCCAGAAATAAACCTTGGTCAACTAATTTTCAACAAGGGCACCAAGAAGACCCAATAGGGAAAGGATCGTCTTGTCAATAAATTGTGCTGGGAAAACTGAATATCCACATGCAAAACAATGAAATTAGATATTTATCTTGCACATACATGAAAACACACTCAGAATGGATTAAAGACCTGAAACTGAAAGACTCTAGAAAAACAATTGGTTTTGCTCCTTGACATCGGACTTGGCAATTATTTGTTGCACAGGCAACAAAAACAAAAATAAACAAGTGGGAAGACATCAAACTAAATAGTTCCACACAATAAAGAAAACAATTTTAAAAAGGCAGCCTACAGATTAGGAAAAAATATTTGGAAACCATATATCTGATACAGGTTTAATATCCAAAAAATATAAGAAACTTACACAACTAAATAACAACAATGACAACAAAAACCCATGATCAAACTTGACCCCCAGTGTGGTGGTATTGGGAGGTGGGGCCTTTGAGAAAGTGATTAATGCCCTCATAAAAGAGGCTTCAGAGAGAGTCCGTACTCTTCCTGCCCTCTGGCCCTCTGGCCCTCCCTCCATGTGAGGACACAGCCTCCATCCCCAGCAAAAGCAGCAGCAGCAGCAAGGAACCACCTTGAGTGGAACCCCCAGGGCCTCACCAGACCCCGGTCCTGCCGGTGCCTTGATTGTGCACCTCCAGCCTCCAGAGCAGAGAGTTAAATTGCTGTTCCTTATAAATGACCCCATCTGAGGTATTTTATTATAGCAACACAAACAAGCCAAGGCAGCTAGAAAGGAAACGGGCGAGACCACAGGAGGAGGTGCTCATGCAAGACCCTCTATGTGAGGGCACACAGGCTTGGCGGGAAGAGCTAAGGAGGGCGTCTCACGTCAGCTGAGAATATTCCTCACCAGCCACTGAAAATGTGGGGCTCTCGCTGGCAAGAGGCCGAGCACGGCTGTTTCTCCAGCTGTCAAGAAGCATCATATGAGTTATATGAACATGTATTAGGTTGAACCAGATGAAATTGCTGTTTGACCATTTTTGATGCCAAAAATATGGATTTGATAATATTCAACTTTGTGTGTCTTCTTGACATTTTAGTATTTTCGTTGTTAAATAAAATTATTATATTTGTTCATACTTCATATTGTTTATATTACTAAATATTTATTTTTCAAATCATAGTTTTTTTTCATTTTTGAAATTTGTTATTTTTATTTTAAAAATAACTTACTTCCTTGTATATATAGTAGTTTTGTAAATGTCATACTTTGAGACAGAGTCTCACTCCCTTATTCCTTCAACCAGGCTGGAGTGCAGTGGCATGATCACAGCTCACTGCAGCCTCGACCTCTCAGGCTCAAGGGATCCTCCCACCTCAGCCTCCTGAGAAACTGGGACAGGCATGTGCTACCATACCCTGCTAATTTTCGTATTTTGGGTAGAGACAAGGTCTCACCATGTCACCCAGGCTGGTTTCAAACTCCTGAAGTCAAGCAATCCTCCTGCCTGGGCCTCCCAAAGCGCTGGGATTACAGGTGTGAGCCGCCACACCTGACCTCTGCCCCCACCCCTCACATCAGCGGCCCTGGCTCAGCCTCTGCTGTTATTGGGACGCACAAAGTGGGTGCCCCTGGGACCCCCACTGGTGATGAAAGCCAAGGTCCTCCAGCCTGGGCTTCTGCCCTGAACTCTCGACCTCAGCACGCGTTTGTCCACCTCGCCTCTGCTCTGGAATATCCAGTCACCTAAACGCTGTCCTGGCCGCACCTCGCCCCAGCCTGCAGCCCTCCCATCTGGCTCAAGGCAGCTCCCGTCTTCCAGGTGCTCTGGCCAAGCACTGGAGCGTCCTTCCTTCCTGTCTCTCTGCCCCCCAAATCCAATCTGACCGGAAATGCTGTCGCTCTGCTTTCAGAACATTTCTGGGAGCCGGGACACTGCTCACCCGGTTCATGGCAGCAGCACCCAAAGGCTCTTCCTCTTCTGCCCTCAGGCTGAACGCAGCAGCGCAAACCCACTGGGAGGCGCAGCCAGTGCCTCGTGCAACGTCCTCAGGGCTTGCTGGGGTGGGACGGCGCTTTCGATTTACTCAAAATACCGATTACGTCCTTTCCCTAACTTCCCCTATCTGGTGATTCTTGTAACTCTCAATTCCTCCAACACGAGCGTGCCTGGAGCACCAGTGCTGGAGACTGAGGTGCTGACACTTCCCTAGAGGGGAGGCAACGCGGAATTGAACATGCCTTCTTTCCCGACACACGGAAATAAATGTGCAAGAAAACAAAAAGACTCACAGAGAGCTGCCAAGGCCTAGAGACGTGCCCCATGTGGCATCAGCCCAGGTGGGCCCCGTACCCTCCCTCCCTGGCCTGGGCTTCCTCGTCGGCAACGTGAGCGGCTCGGGCTGGGATTAGGTCATCGCAGGTCTCTGTTCTATGCCAGCCGTGTGGGACTTACCAGGCTTCCAAATCTGTTCTAGGCTCATCGGAGTTTCTCAAATGCCAGGCAGAGAATAAGATGACGCTGGAGACCCTGCTGGTGGTGAAATTACCTGCGTTTCCTTCTCTCTGTAAACTGTGGACTCTCAGTTTCTGTTTGTGGCTTGTCTCTATAATTAAGATTGCACTGCATTGATCAGGGCTCAAACGATGTTTGCAATGAAGTCTGATGTACTGACGGAGCCAATCGACCTCACGTAGCATTGATTTCACACCCCGTTCTCAGGGCCTGTATTCATCCACTGATAGGCAGTGTCTGGGCACTGGGCCCATAGCTGAGGGTGTGACCTGATGGAAACATTTGGCCTCTCACCTCAGGGTCGCCTTATCCAGGAGGCAACATGGGCATCGTCACCCCCAGAACCATGAGCACTTCAAAGCTAAAAAACGGCTTCAAAACCAGAAACATAAGCTACAAACTTAAAATTAACACCTGATTTATTAGTCAAAAAAGTTACTTTTTTCATCTTGGCCACATGATTGCAACTAACGTATTTCTTCATGAGTTGTATTTATCATGTGATGCTACTGCATTTGACGTTCGATCTGCTGTGAGGTTTGGTGTTCGAGGCCTGGGAAAGCCTCACAGAGGTCCTCCTCCAGCCATCTCCCCACCCATCTCTACACTCTAAGTCAGGTTCCCTCATCAGCCGGGAGACCAGCCGTTCAAACCCATTCACTTTCATCTCTGACACTGTAAGTCAGGTTCCCTCATCAGCCGGGAAACCAGCTGTTCAAATCCATGCACTTTCTGCAGCCCCATGATGTATTTGCACATCAGTTTGGAGGCAAGTAAGTTGCTGACTTAAGGTTCTGACATTTTCTTGCTCTTAATCTTATTGTTCAGGTTAAAACTCTGCCCCAATAACTTAGTTTCTAAATTGAGTAAAAAGCACATCAGCCTCCCTGTCTAATCCTAAATGCTCTGGACATTCTATGCTTGAAAATTAGGTCGTCGGTTTTCAAAATGTGGATAGGAGACAGAGGCAGCATGATATAAAGATAGAAAATGGTTAACAATTCAATCGTTATGCACGTTTATCTCTACTACACAATCATTACAGACGTTTATCTCTTCATTTCCTTAAAGGGAAAAAGTGGAATCACTAAATAGAATTACCAGCTTAGGCAAGTTAGGCATTGATTTGTCAAACCACTCTCTAGATTAATAATAAACTTCAAGTTTCTAGGATGCTGGACTCTAAGATCAATACCTTGTACCTTTAAAATACATCTTCTATCGCTTTCGCTCACATTAAAAGGCATTGTTTTCTGGTTTTAGTCCAACAGAAGTCATTGTTTTAGAAGGCTGAAATAGTCTTTCTCAGTAGATACTAAAATTGCTTTGCAGAGAACGAATCACTCATCTCAGGCCTTCATTTCACAAGCCCTTGTCCTCAGCTCCTCACAGCATAAAATCCGAATGGTTTGCACTAAATCGCCCAGGGCCTGGCACCATGCCGAGTAGAGCTCAGTAACCTATTAAACAGCCAAGTCAGTAAAATAGAACAGGTTATGAATGGGCAGACTATGATGTCTGAAGATGGAGACAGAAAGTGTAAAAGGAAACCTTCTGCGTGAACCTTTAAATTCCGCGTCAACCTTTATCTTCCGCGTGTCCCTTTATCTTCTGCGTGAACCTTTATCTTCTGTGTGAACCTTTGTTTCTACCTTGGCAGGCACCTGCCTCTCTCTCGGCCTCTGGTTCTACCCCACTCTCATAACTGTACTCAATTTTCTCTTTAATATATTGAACAGTTTGTGTTAGGACAGTCCAAAGTTGATGCCAAGTGGCAAATTTTCTAAAGCTTTGGATGTTTTCTATATATACATTAAGATAAAATACAGAAGAGGAATACAGGAAAGAATTGCCAAAATGTCTATCATATAATATTGTAACGTTTAAAATACATGCTTTATGTATAGTGCAATGTTGAAAATACCTTCAGAAGTATTGATAGTATTTGTGAGAAAGCCCTCATTTTTACTGTATAGATATTACATAACATTTACCATTGTAACCATTTTTAGGTGTGCAGTTCACCAGCATTAAGTTCATTCACATTGCTGTGCAATCAGCCCCACCATCCACGCCCAGGGCATTTTCATCTTCCCAAAGTACAACTCTGTATCTGTTAAACCATCACACCCCTCCCCGCCAAGCCCTGGCAGCCTTCGTTCTACTTTCTGTCTCTGTGAATTTGACTCCTCTAGGGAACTTCACACAGAATCACATGTTAGCCTAGCTCATTACACACAATGTATTGTCTTCAAGATTCATCCATGTTGAAGCACGTATCAGAGCTTCGTTTTCTAAAGGCTGAATGATATCCTCTTGTGTGTATACACCACGTTGTGTTTATCTGTTCATTCGTTTTTGGGCATTTAGGTGGTTTCCACCCTTTGAATATCATGCAAAACAGTGTTTTGAACACCGGTGTACACACATCTGTTCAAGTTCCTGCTTCCAATTATTTTCAGTATATAACCAGAAGCAGCATTACCGTATCATGTGGGGAGTCTATGTTTAGTTTTCTGAGGAGCACCGATACTGTTTTCTGCAGCGGTTGCACCATTTCACATTCTCATCAGTGTGAAAGGGTTCCAATTCCTCCACATCCTGGTCACACTTGCTATTTTCTGTTTGCTTGGTAAGAGCCACCCTAATAGGTATGAGGTGGTATCGCATGGCGGTTGTGATCTGAATTTCCTTTGGTTACTGATGTTAAGCATCTTTTCATGTGCAATAAAGTTATTGGCCATCCATGTGTCTTATTCGAGAAATGTCCACTCAACTCCTTTGCCCATAGTTTAATTAGGTTGGTCGTTTTCTGTACTTGTTGTGCTACAGGAGTCCTTTATATATTTCAGAAATTAATTCCTTATCAGATTTATAATTTGCCAATATTTTTCCAATTATATGGATTGCCTATCCACTGTGTTGATAATTTCCTTTGATGCACAAAAGTTTTCAATTTTAATAAAGTCCAGTTAATCTATTTTTTCTTTTGTTACCTGTACTTTTGATGTCATACCCAAGAAACTACTGCTAAATTAATATCATGAAGCTTTTCTCTATGTTTTAAGAATTGTATACATATACTCTTATATTTAGGCCTTTGATCCATTTTGAATTACGTTTTTGTATGTGGTGTGAGGTAAGGCTCCAACTTCATTCTTCTGCATGTGGATATCAAGTTTTCCCAACACCACTGATTGAGAAGACTGTCCAGAAAGTTCTCATTTAAAAAAATAATATTCAAAGGATGCATTGTCACCAGTTTTTAAATGCTAATTTTTATATTAAAATACAAAAATATTTATCACTTTTCTGCACTTACCCTATGTCTGGCACTATAGCAGACACTTTGTACCCATAATCCCTAAGGTTCCCAGAAGCCTTGGAAGTTTATTCTTTTAACAAATATCTGTTCAGTGTCAATTTATTTACCAGTTACTTTTATGAGCACTGGATTTAGCATTGATTAAAAAGCAAATGAAAATCCCTGGTTTCTTGAAGATTAATTCTAGCTGGGGACACAATAAAGAAAGAAAATGTAGAGAATCACAGCTAATTAGTCCTCGGAAAATAAACGAAGGAAAGGTGATAGGAGTGTGGGGCAGTGGGGGCTGCAGTTTAAAACACAAGCCCTGGGGCTTGCAGCAGAGGCTTCTGAGTGTGGACCTGAAGCTGGGAGGAAGCTAGCAGGGAAAGTGGGAAGGTCACGGCATCCACAGCCTGGAGAGCAGCTTCAGGGAGGGCACAGGCCAGGTCAGCTGCAGCAGGGGAGGTCAAAGGCAAGGTCAAGGAGTTAGTGGGGTTGGGGAGAGTTCAGACCTACAGGGCCCGGAAGCTGATTCGAAAGACCTCGAGAGATAGGGGTTGTCATTCTCATCATTCTCCAGCACCCCACTTTATGCACCCCACGCAGCTTTGAGAGCTTTGGTGTCATGCCAGGATGCCACAGGGAGCAAATTCTGCAGGTGGACCAAGGCCCAGGTCAGCCTCACTCCACAGCCTGCACTTCTTTCCACTGGGCCCTACTAAGCAGCCCCAGCTGAGAGGGACACAGTGACTTTTAGGATGCTGATTAAATCACAGTGTGTTCACTGATTGCAGAGTGAAAGAGTAGCTTCTATTTTTTGTCACCCAATACAAGGAACGTCATGCCTTCTGCCTGGAGTGCCCCTCTGGCCCTCTCTTGCTAACTAATTTGTATTCATGTTTCAAGTGACACTTTTTCCAAGCACTGTCCTTGACCACTGGATCTAAATCAGTGCTGCTAATCACGCCTGCCTGTTTACTAGAGCCCTTGATATAAATTTCAATTACATCTTGATCTCTGGCTTTATTTGAGTAACACATTCCACCAACACTGGGTTGGGAATCCCTAAGACCACAGCCTGTGACTTGCTCCCAGGGTCTCCAGTGCCACCGCTGCTCCAGGGTCACCATGGATGCTGGGAAAGGCAGAGCTCAATGACATGTACAGGAACATACAATGCCAGAGACAAGCCACATCGTCGAGCCCTGTTAAAATACTGATACCTGGTGTCAATTTGGATCATAATGTTCACACAGCAGCTTTTATTCCATGCCGTTGCCATGTGCCACTCAGCCCGAAAAATGCTTCCTTTCATCTTGAATCTTGGCCCCAGCAAACACGACACTCCCTTAATGCCACTGAGCAGGACATCAAGGAAACGGTTCGCGTAAAACCCAGGAATCCTTACGATAATGAGCTGTGTTACAAATCCTACTGCATCCTGACACGAAATTCTATTTTCTCAACAACCGCATCTTTGATGTGTGTCTTTCAGATATGATAAATATATTTTAGGATCAGGTAATGTGAATTAGTTTTGAAAATACACACAGGAGTGAGTCTACTTCCTAACACTCTTTTCTCACGATGGAACAGAGGAAGCAGCTCGGTGGGGATGAAGATGACCTGCAGGCTCTGGGCCCCGGCTCCGCCCTGGGTACTGTTGGGACTGACCTTAGGACTTACTGTTAGGACTTAACCTCTTGGACCCAGATAATTGACCTAAGATGCTGGGACAGTCTGGCTGAGCATCTTGAATTCTGTATGATCCCTAAACCTTTTTCCAGCTCGAAATTTTCATGATTCTAATTATACCACCCTTTGAAATTCCTGGGAATATTGTCATTTGAAATACGATATTGGTAAGGTCTCAAGCTAAAAAATATTCACGAAAGGGCCTTTTCCCCCTTTCCATGTGGACCATATGGATTTAGAGTCACTTTCAAGTATAATATTAGGGTTTGGGAAAAAACTGCATTATTTTTTGGAACAACTAAAGCATTTTTATTACATGTACTTTGAGCATTTGTGGAAAACATACACATACTAAAAAAATTGAAGTGATCTTCTGTGCTATTGAAGCTTTGTAGCTACATCAAGGATAAATTCAAAGGCATCAGTTGCTCAGCAAAATGACAGACACCGGAGTCATCAAAGGCAGAAAGAACCACATCACAGTTCTTCGACTCATGTCTGCCTCTCAGCCTCAGCACTGCTGACGATTTGGACTAGACGGGTCTCTGTTGTGGGGGGATGTTCAGCTGCATCCCTGGTCTCCATCTAGTAGACGACAGTGCCGCCCCCGGTGTTCCCAAACAAAATGTCCCCAGAAAGGGCCGGACGTCTCCTGGCAAACTTGCCCATAGTTGGGAACCCCTGGCTTACATGGAATGACCACAGGCCCCATACCCTTGGAAGAAAGCCCCTCCCCACCCTCCCACAGACTTACGAAGGTGAACACAACAAGTCCTTGCCCCCACATGAATGGTCAAAAGACCACTTGCTGTTGCAGATTGTAGGTGAAATGAGTCCAGTACCTGCTGCCCAGTCCAGCTGGCTGTACCCATGTAAGTCAGTCAGTTGCTGCAGCCTGTACCTGAGAGATAATTAGAAATCCAGAGAGGCTGATGCAGCTGTCAAAAGTCACACAGCCAGTTGAAATTATTCATGGAATCTGTGGTCTCTCTAGATTATAAACTAAATCCCAAATTTTAGACTTGGAGGATCAAATTAACAAAGTAACTCAAACAAGTAGTGAAAGCCTTTTCTTTATCATTAGAAATTTAAAATGTTACTGTTTCTACACACTTAAATCTTTATGTAGTAAAATATTTAAAAAGTTTAAGTTCTGTCATATTGAACTGACATTTATCAAACAATTATATGCCCAGGTTTTCCTAAATATCAATAGAATTTTGACCTAATTCAATTATCTTTTCCTTCTTTAAATTCCCCATCCCAAGCAAGTGAGAAAGAGTGTGGGCAGAAGACAGTGCACGGAAGTGGCAAGTAGGAATTTACGGAGTGATGTAAATGCAATCGTGACACCTCTCCAGACTCCCTGAGGTCTCCTGCTCCTCCCCATGAAGCCATGAGTGAAAGAAGAAGCGGGAAATGTGAACACGGAAGGCAGGGTCCACCCTGCAGGGCACGGACCACACAGCATCTTTCCTCGTCGTGCGGCCGAGGGAGCTGCAGTGAAGAAAACATGCCCAGCTGTCCTTCCTCCCTCCAAGAACTCCTGCTGCTGCAGAGAGGAAAGGAGCCTTGAATCTCTCAGCAGATCTCCCTCCCGATGTCCAGCTGCCTGTCACCCTCATTCTGTCGTGTTTTGAGCTCTCACAGCAGCCGGAACACCACCTGCCTCCTGGCCTGCGCAGCCTTTCTTGGACTATTCAGAGGCCACAACCTCAAGCAAACCTTGGGCAGGCGCGTGTGTGTGAAAACCACGAGGGTGGTGTGGACCAGCAGTGCGCGGACCCCGGGAGGCACAGTCACCACAGGTGCACGTGTGTACGGGGGCTGGGAAGAGACGAGAGGGGGAGTAGGATGTGCGGGGACCGCCAGCAAGAATTCCACAGCAGCAAGAGGCATGCTCAGAAAGTCGTGAGAATGAAGTGGGCATCTGTAAGAACAGGAAATAGAACCTTCCCCAGGGTCACTTGGGATCCACGGAAAGAGACTGGAGACATGGAAAGACAACAGACAAAGGACGGGCGACTCCCCGGGATTAACTCGCCTTCCTGCCGGCGGCGCACCAGCAACTTTTCTATCCGACAGCCACAGCTGTAGCCTCTTTTGGGCCAGAAGAAAAGTGGTAACCTAACAGGTGAGCTTCTTATTGCAAAATTATCCCCTTGAAGACACCCAACCAGTTTCTCTTTCTGAAACCATTCTCGGAAGGGTGGATTGTGTGATCGTACCCAGTTATTTCCTCCCTTCCTTTAGGAGAATGTACAGCTCTGCTCGTTGTCACCTGACTTGCAAGCCTTTATTTTTTATTTTCCTAATGCACATAGTTTATTTGGTGATTAATTAGCCTTCTGTGGGGGATAATCTTGCATCTGATGCTGTGTTTCTAGTCCGGTGTGAATTATAGAGGCTTCTCCGGAAACTAAGAGTAAAATAGAACTTAGAAAAAATAGGATCCAGCAATCCCACTGCTGGACATCCCTCCAGGGAAAGGAAATCAGGATGTCAAACGATGCCTGCACCCCATGAAGATAGCAGCAACGTTCACAATAACAAAGTCACGGAATCAACCTACGTGTCCATCAGAGATGGACGGGTAAAGAAAATGTGATATACATATTTACACACAAAAAATGCACACACGCATACACTCACATGCATACACATACACTCACATGCGTACGCACACACACATGCATGCACACAGAGACACACAGACACACGCAGGCACATGCAAGGACACGGACACACGCAGACACGCAGGCACACTCAAGGACACGCAAGGACACACAAGGACATACGCAGACACGCAGGCACACGCAAGGACACACAAGGACACACGCAGACACACGCAGGTGCATGCACACACACTCAAGTGCATGCACCAGACACACGTTGCACCAGACACACGTAGGCACACACAAGGACACACAAGGACCCACGCAGGCACACGCACACAGACGCATGCAGGCACACGCAAGGACACACGCAGGCACACGCACACAGACACATGCGGGCACATGCAAACACGCGGGCACATGCAAGGACACACAAGGACACATGCAGGCACACGCAAGGACACACAAGGACACATGCAGACACAGGCACACGCATGCAGACACACACATGCACACACATTGGAATACTATTCAGCCACAAAAAAGCATGAAATTCTGTCATTTGCAGCGATGTGGATGAAACTGGAAGCATTAGGTTAAGGGGAATAAGCCAGGCACAGGAAGACAAACATCACACGTTCTCACTCGCATGTGGGAGCTGAAAAAGACGATCTCATGGAGGTAGACAGTAGAACGATGGATACCAGAGGCTGGGAAGGGTGTAGGGGTGGGAGGATGAAAATAGGCTGGTTAATGGACACAGATAAAAGGAATACATTCTAGTGTCTGTAGAACAGTAAGGTGACTATAGTTAACAACAACAGATCGTGTATTTCAAAATAGCTAGAAGAGAAGATTTACAACATTCCCAATACAAAGGAATAGTAAGTATTCAAGGTGATGGGTATCCTAAATACCCTCATTGGATCATCGCACATTCTATGCATGTGTGAAAATATTGCATGTGCCCCATAAATATGCACATTATATATCAATAAGAAAATAAAAAGCCAGCCATCTTGAGCTGAAAAGCAATGTGTGCAGTCACTCCAGACAAAAGCAAAACAAACCAAAAATAAAAGATCAATAAAGACTGGCAACAAATAGAGGTGTGTATACAATAATAACCAAGAAAAGTCTAAAATCTACCAGCAACTGGGCAAGGAGGACGACTGCCTACCCAGCAACCAAAACTTCATTTTCCCCCTAAAAGTTAAACGTCAAAATGTCATGAAATAAGGCCTCCCAACGTTTGGAAGAGAACGCATGACCACAGAAAGTTTTAACCAGCAAGATGTGTTTCATCCAATAAGCGTAAGTAGCATTGCTCAAAAACGCTCCCACTCATGGGACCTTCCTGAGAAGTGTCCTCTAAGGGAAGTTCCCCCCCATGGATCAAAGTGAAGAGACCAAGAATGAAAAGATCATGATAGGAAACAACTACTAGCGAGAATCAAAAACAACTTAACATAGACATGTCTAAAGAAATCTGTTTACGAAGGCAGATTCAGACTTCAGAAGTCTGTTCAATCACGCACTAGACGATGAGAAATACCAGACTGTCTATTAAGGAATAGATTGCATCTGCCTCCCCCTGATTTGTGTGTGGAAGCTCTCACTGCCCTATTGGAGACGGGGCCTTGAGGAGGCGTAAAGGTTCCAGGAGGGCACAAGGGTGGGGCCCTCATCCAACAGGATGGTGTCCTCATAAGAAGAGAAAGAGATGCTGGAGATGAGGTGCACAGAGGAAAGTCCGGGGTAAAAAGTTAATTCTAAATCATTATTTAAAATGCAAGCAGTAGCCTGTTATACAAACTGATATTGAAATGTATTTTAAAGTTATAATAATTTTTAAAGTATTATAATTGTACAGTAACTGACAAATATGTAAAAAGAACACACTTAAAATACCCCCAAGGAAATATATGTTTTTATATGTTTAATACAATTTCTTTCTCTCAATATATAACATGAATTAAAGCATTAAGTATAATAGACAAAAAATTTTAAAATTTTTTCAGAAAGATTCATAACTACTGGAGCCTAACAACTCACTGTAAGGAATTTATTTTCAGAAAGACAGATTAATTTCTTTGAAAGAGAAAAAAAGTCTAAAATGAGACTGTGGAGCTGTTAGGAAACACATAACGAGAATTTTTTAATTTGATGGTAAAAGAACTCATTGATTATAGAACTCATTGATTATGTAAATAAGAAGGTACAGTGTAATTGTAAAAATAAACACTGTAAACAAGAGTAAGCTAACTGCTCAGAGTAGTCATTGCTAATATTTGGGGTATATTCGTATTTTTGGTTTAGGAATAACAATGATAGTAGTAACGAGAACTATAACAGTAAAAACTACCATTCATTGAAGAGTTGTTCTGCACTGGAAGCCAGGTCTGTGATTTCATTTAATCCAACAGCAATTCGAGGATGCAGGTAGCAGATGGGGAAACTGAGGCCCAGGAGGCGAGCAAAGCTCCATTCAGTCAGGGTGTGGGGGCTGGGAGCCACGCGAAGAGCTCTTTCTGACCACAGACTCGCTCAGCCACAGCAGCAACGCCACATCCCGCAGGCATCCTGAAACTTACTGAAAATTGCTCTGCATACATTTTTTCTGATTTTTTACTAGGCAATCTGCCATGAGCAGTTACACATGGCTTTAAATGGTTTTAAAAAATATTTATGTCTGTACAGCATTCCATTTTAAGCTGTGCCATATTATTTTTACTTTTTCTTCTATGCCTGGACAGCTAGGTGATTTTCCATGCATTAGGCTACAAAAATGCATCACTGGACAACTTTGATATAAACCCACAGAGATGTGCACGTCAAGATATATTTCTTTTTTTTTTTTTTTTTTTTTTTGAGACAGAGTCTCGCTCTGTCCCCCAGGCTGGAGTGCAGTGGCGCGATCTCGGCTCACTGCAAGCTCCGCCTCCCGGGTTCCCACCATTCTCCTGCCTCAGCCTCCCGAGTAGCTGGGACTACAGGCGCCGCCACCTCGCCCGGCTAGTTTTTTGTATTTTTAGTAGAGACGGGGTTTCACCGTGTTAGTCAGGATGGTCTCGATCTCCTGACCTCGTGATCCGCCCGTCTCGGCCTCCCAAAGTGCTGGGATTACAGGCTTGAGCCACCGCGCCCGGCCACGTCAAGATATATTTCTAAAAATGGAATTACTAGGTCAAAAGGTGTGGACATGTTTAAGACTCTAAAAATATTTTGTCTAATTACCTCCCAAAATTTTGACCAATCTTCATTCCCATTAGCTGTTTATGAGAAGGTACATTTCCCTGTGTCCTGCAGCACTGATGAGGACACTGTGAGAGCCGTCCACTTGGCGATGTAGCCAAATTTTAACTTTAATGTATTTTATTTCTAAGAAGCTTACATTTTTTCTTACTTTTTAAAGCAATTTATTTTATTTTTGAAATTTTTGGTGATTCATTTGAATTTTTCTTATTAATTTGCAATGGTTCATTACATATTATGGAAATTAACATTTCTGTCATGCATATGAACAAATATTTTTATTACTCCATTATTCATTTTTAAAACTGTTTTGATGTTTTGAAGACAGACTTTAAGTTTTAATATATGTTAAACCTTGATGTTTGATTACTATGTATACCTAAGCCCTAAAATATATACCTTACCAAAAACCTAAGACACAGGCCACTGCTTTCAAAAGGTTGTGGTTCCCTACTTTAATAGAAAGCAATTCCATCTCTACCAGTCAATAAATTAATACATAAAGATTAGCTGGGCGTGGCGGCACCTGTGGTCCCAGCCACTTGGGGGGCTGAGGCAGGAGGCCTGCTTGTGCCCAGAAGTTTGAAGCTGCAGTGAGCTGTGATCACGACACCACACTCCAGTCTGGATAGAAAAGCCAGATCCAAAAGGAAGGACGGAAGGACGGAAGGACGGACGGAAGGACGGAAGGAAGGAAGGAAGAGAAAGAAAGGAAGGAAAGGAAGGAAAGGAAGGAAGAAAGGAAGAAAGGAAGAAAGAAAGAAAAGAAAGAAAGGAGGAAAGAAGGAAAGAAGGAAAGAATGAAAGAAGGAAAGAAGAAAGAAAGAGAAAAGACAATTGAATTCCAGATTCTTTTTCATCCTAAATTTAATTTTTTAAAAATCCCAACCAAGTTTTTTACCTTCAAGTCTCATTATCTTTAGTCTATTTTACATTGATTGTTGTCTGTAGTGTGAAAAAAAGGCTCTAACTTCATTCTTCCAGACATCCAGTTTCCCAGCACCATTTGCTGAAGAGACTGTCCTTTCCCCATTGTGTACTCTTGGCACCTCTGTCAAAAACCAATAAACTATAAATGCACGAATTTATTTCTGTCCTCTCAATTCTGTTCCATTGGGCTTTGTGTCTGTTTTTATACCAGTATCACGCTGTTTTGATATGTATATATTTATAGGTTTGTAATATATCTTGAAGTCAGGTAATGTAATGTGCCCAGCTTTGTTCTTTCTGCTCAAGACTGCTTTAGCTATTTGAGGTCTTTTGGGGTTCCAAATTAAATTTGAGGATTACTTTTCCTATTTCTGTGAAAAATGTCAGACGGGGATCAAATTGAATCTACAGATCGCTTTAAAGAAATTATGGGGGACACACTGTGTAACATTAATCTGGGCAATGATTTTTTGGAGATGACCCTAAAAGCATGGCAAAAAAAGCAAAAATAGACAAATGAGATTGCATCAAATTAAAAAAAAAACTTCTATACTGAAAAGGAAACAGCATGAAGAGAAAATCCATGGAATGAGAGAAAATATTTGAAAACCATACATCTGATAAGACATTAATATCCAAAATGCATAAGGAACTCAAAAACTCAATAGCTATAAAACAAATAACCTAATTTAAAAATAGGCAAATATCTAAAGAGATACTTTTCCAAAAAAGACATACACATGGCCAATGAGTATATATTTTTAAATGTTCATCACTAATCATCAAGGAGATACAATAAAAATCATAATAAGATATCATCTTACACCTGCGAGAAAGGCTATTATCAAAAAACAGAAGATGAGTGTTAGTAAGGAATTGGTGGAAAAGGAACCTTTTCACGCTGTTGGTGAGAATGTAAGTTGATACAACCATTATGAAAAGTGTTTTTGTTGTTGTTGTTGTTGTTTTTAGACGGAGCCTCGCTCTGTCCCCCAGGCTGGAGTGCAACGGCACGATTTTGGCTCACTGCAACCTCCACCTCCCGGATTCTAGCAATTCTCCTGCCTCAGCCTCCCCAGTAACTGGGATTACAGGCACCCCCCCACCACATCTGGCTAATTTTTGTATTTTTAATAGAGATGAGGTTTCACCATGTTGGTCAGGCTGGTCTCAAACTCCTGACTTCAGGTGACCCACCCACCTCGGCCTCCCAAAATGCTGGGATTACAGGCGTGTGCCACCGCGCCTGGCCCTCATTATGAAAAGTTTTGAGTTTCCTCAAAACATTAAAAATAGAACGACCATATTACCCAGCAACTCCACTACTGGGCGTATCCAAAAGAAATAAATTAGGATCTAAAAAATATCTTCAGTCCTGTGTTCACTGTAGCATGGTTTACAATAACCAAGGTGTGGCATCCACCTGAGTGCCCCCAATAGATGAACTGATAAAAGAAACATAGTACACAATGGCATACCATTACCATTCAGCCTTGAAAAAGCAGGAAATCCTGTCATTTGTAACATGAGTGAACTTGGAGGACATTATGTTAAATGAGATAAGCCAGGCACAGAAAGACAAATGCCACATGATCCCACTTCAACGTGGAATCTAAGACAGCTGAACTCAGAGAAGCAGAGAGTGGAAGGGCGGGTACCAGGGCCAGGGAGAGGGCACGGGAGATGTTGGTCAAAGGATGCAAAATTCAGCTGCACAGGAAGAATGAGTTCCAAGGTCTGTTGCACAGTAGGGTGACTATAACTAGTAGCAATGTAACATATACTCGAAAATTGCTAAGATGGTATATTTTAAACGTTCTAACCACACAAAAAAAATAGTAAGTATGTGAGACAATGGATGTATTAATTAGCTTGATTTAGCCATTCCACAGTGTATGTATATAAATATGTACCAAACATCATGTTGCCCATCATAAATACAGAAATTTTCCAATTAAAAAATTAATGTTAATTTCAATGCAATATAAAATGGTTATTGAAAAATAATATCATAGTCAAGAAAACATAGTAAAAACTGATTTGTCTGGGTTTTGTCATCTGGAGTTCTGTTACTTCTAACGTTGCGTATCTGACAAATTATTTTTACATGAAGAGATAAATTTTAGGTAAACAACCGGACACTGGGGTTTTGGGTGAGGCAGGATCTCCTAGGCTGCATGATGACGTCACTGCAAATAGACCAGCTTTCTCCTGAGCGTGAAGCCGACCCTGCAGCACAACTCTGAGTCACCAAAAGGAAGTCCAATTATGTGCACTGTGATCCGGGTTCTCTGTATTTTAATATATTTGAATTATTATTTTTCCTGAGACAGGGTCTCTCTCTGTGACCCAGGCTGGAGGGCAGTGGTGGGATCACAGCCTACTGTCGCCCTGACCTCCTGGCCCTAAGTGATCCTCCTGCCTCACCCTCCTGAAGAACTGGGAATACAGGCACACACCAACACACCCAGCTAATTTTTACAGACATTTTTAGAGATGGGGGTCTCACTATGTTGCCCAGATTGGTCTCAAACTCCCGGGCTCAAGCGATCCTTCCACCTCAGCCTCCTAAAATGCTGGGATTACAGGCATGAGCCCCCATGCCTGGCGTCTTTGAATTCTTTGGGAACGAACCGATGGTGACGTCTGGCTATAACGTAGCCACCGCTCTTCCCTGGGCTTCTCTTCTCGCTCCACCTGTACCTTCCTTCAGGATTCAAAGAAAACATAGTCTTCATCAAAAAGAATTGCTATTATATTCTTAATTAATCAGATAATTTATCTTCAGCCAGGCTTGGAAAAATATTATTTTTTACTTCAATATGAGTGTTAGAGTTTGAATATTTATTTTCAAAAATACAGCTCCCATTTTCCAGGGTATATTTTTATGAAAGAATTTGTCTGTTTCAAAGACACATGGGTGGTGTGGCTTTTTATGACTTTGGTAAATTGCAGCTGACAAAATAATGAGGATATTAAGCCTGCATCCTCGGAGAATATGAAGGATGGAGAGGAGGGAAGAGTCTGGCCAAGCGTAACATACAGCCAGCTCTGGCTCTCTGTCTGACCTCTGACATCTGAGGTTTGGATTCGTTACTCTTGTGAATTCCTTGTTCTAAGAACAACTTAAGAAATGAGGGATGTCTCCTAGGCATTGAAGGGCTCTTGAAGGTCAAAGGCACATGACTCAAATTTGCATCAGACGAACAGGTCTTTGTGACTAAAGGAAATGTCCTAGATAAAATATGCTGTTGCTGTGTTTGACTCACGTATGGAAAAGCCATACAGTCACCCAGAAGGAATCATGTTTGAAAGGGTCTATTTCATCCTAGGTGCCCTCTTGGGTGTAAGGAGATGTTACTGTTTTCTAATCCCCAACTAATTAGATTACAGTTGTCAAAACAAGTAGCTTCAGCCTGAGAATGAGGGTGTAACCAGAGTGTAAAGGATGCAAAGCAGTTACCAAATTTTCTTCTGATAACCAATCAGGATTATCAAGGTACATTTATTATATTCTTAGTTATGTTATTTTTTATTTTGCAAGATACTGTATGAGAAGTATAGGGATACTATGAAAAGGAAAGTATTTCGAACAGTAGCTGGAACTACCTCCAGGGTACTGCAGAATTTATAAAATTCATTATTCAATTCACTCAAGCAAACTAAATATCACAGCATTTTAGGATACAATCAAAGGCATATATTAAAATATATTATCTGGATGAGAATAAGATGTAAAATCACTACTTAAGGGTACATGATTTTTCAATAAACATGGAGGAAGGAAAGGTGGCAAAAGAATGGGAGAGGTGAAGAAAAACAAAGAAAAAATAAGAAGAAAAGAAACAGAAAATAAGGAAGAGAAAAGAAGGAAATTTCCCCATGCCAAGCCCTGCACTAACTTAGAAGTGGAGACAGAGGTGAAGACCCAGCCCTGAAATTAAGAAACTGACATTGGAGCCAAGTGTCAGACACTGGAAAAACTCACAGTGATACAGTGTGATAAGGAGGGAAAAAGACTTTACATATACACACATTTCATTTTAATTATTTTAATTGTCCTCATAGCAAAACTGTATAGTATGATAAATCAAATTCTAACAGATAATTACCTAAAATGAAAGGAAATCAAAAACTGTATTCAATTTTCATCTATTATTGGAGGAGATCACTTTCAAAAGTATAAAATAAGAGTTTTACCCTGTAATATCTTCAGAAGCATATGAGGAAAGAAGAATATACCAACTTAAAGAAAATAGATATAAATATATATGCATGCACCACAGTTTTTTAAAGAACATCTTGGGAAAATATAACTGCTTTAAGAAATATACTATTTTTTATAAAGCTCTAAATATTATTAACAAAGACATAACTGTAAGAAATCGTTACTTTGGTAACCCAAATGATAAATGGAAACTAACATCAAAAGGAAAACTAATTCAATAGCTGAAGATAATGTTACAGAGAAAAATCAAAAGTCAATAAATGTTATGTTCTTCATACATATAAAACAAAAGCATAATAAAATAATAATTAGGAAATATTTAATGAGAAAAAAGCTAAATGTGATTCGAAATTACTATTAGAAAAAAGAAAAAGTAGCAGTTCATATTAAGTCAGATTTCATATGTCTATATGGTCTGTAAAAGAAGTTAGATAAAAATGATAAATGGTTTACTATTCTCATTTTTTAAAACCTATAAACATAGTATGTATTCATTCTAGCATTACAGACTTGCTGACCAGGTATAGTAAATAATCTATTATGGAATTGAAAATGCCTAGAAACAGAAATCCATTTACCAATGCCTGTTTTCTTTAATTTGATTAATATCCATTTCTGTGAAATGCCCAACTAGCAAATGTGTGACCAATGGCTATCCAAGTAACTAGCCTTGGGTCTTTAAATACAATTCAATCTAGCTGACATAACAAAGACGTCAACATTTTTAAAGATTAGCACCATCACTTAGCACACTGAATCCATCAACACATCAAAAGGATTGTATACCATAAAGGGATTAGATAACAGGAGATTTATCCCCAGAATGCAAGGGTAGCTCAATACAAAAAATTCAATCAATGTAATCACATTGATAGAATAAAGGAAACACACACACAAGCAACTCAATAGATGCAGAAATAGCATTTGACAAAGTTCAATGGCATTTTATGATAAAAACACTCAACAAACTAGGAATAGAGGGTAATTTCTTTAACATGATAAAGGACAATTGAAAACTCCACAACTAACCTCATACTTCATTGTGAAAGTTTTCACCCTAAAGTCCAGAACAAGATAAGAATGAACATTTCACACTTCTATTCAATATTTTCCTGGATATCTTAAGAGTAATAGGTTAGAAAAGAAATAAGAGCATCACATTCAAATTGGAAAGGAAGACATAAAACCATATTCACAGATGACAGGAGTATGTATACAGAAAATCCCATAGAATAGACACACACCACACACATGCCCACAAAACAAACAAGCAAAAATCTCCTAGGGCTTCTAAACAAATCCAGTGATGTTTCTGTGTTCAACATCAAAATCAACATCAAGATCAACATCCAAGAAACAGCTGTGCTTCTATACACCAGCTATAAATAATTTGAAAAGAAAAATAAGAAAGCAATTCCACTTATGATAGTATCCAAAAGAGTAAAATACCTAGAAATAAATTTAACCAAAGAAGTGAAAGACTTGTGCACTGAAACTACCAAATACTGCTGAAATTAAAGAAGATCTAAATAAATGGGAAGATATCCCATGTTTATGAACTGCACTTAATATTGTTAGTATGAGAATATTCCCCAAAGTGATCTACAGATTCAATGCAATTCCTATCAAAATTCCAATGGTCTTTTTTGAAGAAATGCAAAAGGTGATTCTCAAATTCATCTGGAAGTGCAAGGAGTCCCAAATACCTAAAACGACCTTGAAAATGAAAAACAAAGTAGGAAGACTCACAATTCCCAATTTCAAAACTTTCACCCTAAGGTCAAGAACAAGATAGAGGAACACTGCAGATAAGAATGTCACATGATGCAGTCACTGTGGAAAGTAATCAAAACAGTGTTATCCTGGCTTAGGCACAGATGTGGACCAATGGAACAGAATTACAGTCCAGAAATAAACCCAAACATCTATGGTCAAATGATTTTTCACAAGGGTACCAAGACTGAATAGGGAAAGAAGTCTCTTCAATCCCTACCTAACATACACAAAAAGTTAACTCAAGATTAATCAATGGCCTAACCATGAGTTAAAACCACAAAACACTTAGAAGAAAGCACAGGTAAACCTTCTGATGTTGGATTTGGCAATGAAGTCTTAGATTTGGCATGAAAAGAACAGGCAAGAAAAGAAAAAAATAGATATGTTCCACTTCATAAAAACTTTTGAACACCAAAGAACATTATCAAGAATATGAAAAGGCAATCTATAGAATAGGTGAAAACACTTGCAAAATTATATATCTCATAAAGTTTTCATATTTAGAGCAATTTTAAAGAACTCTTACAATTTAACAATAAAAAACGCAAAAAAATTTTTTTAAATGAGCAAAGTACATTTCTTCAAATAAAATATACAAATGGTCAAAAAGCACACGAAAAGATGTTCACTGTCACTGGTCATTAAAGAACTGCAAATCAAAAACCACAATGATACACCACTCCACACCTACTGGAATGGCTTTCATCAAGAAAATGAAGAATAAAACGTGTTGACAGGACGTGGTGTAACAGGAGCAAGAATGCTGCAGATGAGAATGTCACATGATGCAATCGCTGTGGAAAACACCCCAGCAACTTCTCAAAAATTTAAACACGAAATTATTGTATAACCCAGCAGTTACTCTCCTAGGTATATACCCAAGAGAAATAAAAACATGTGTCCACACAGAAACTTGCACACAAATGTTTATAGCAGAATTATTTACAATACCCAAAACATGGAAATAGCCCAGTTGTCCATCAACAGATAAAGGGATGAACAAATTGTGGTACACATGCAATTAAATATTACTTAGTCATAAATATTATTTTGCTATAACATGGATGAATCTTAAAAACATTATGCCCAGTAACAGAAGCCAGGTACAAAAGGTCACATAGTGAATTACTTCTTCTCTACGGTTTATCTTGAACAGACAAATCCATAGAGACAGAAAGCAGATTAGAGATTACCAGGGAGCAGAGACTCCCTCTCTTTCCTGTCCTCTCACTGCAGAATTCTGGTTTATTAACATAGTGGAGTGCCAGGACTAGTTGTCTAATTTGTGTATGTTTTTCTTCCCTATTTTTCATCTCTTTGTCTTTTAGCTCTAGCTTCCAAAAGATTTCAACTCTTTCACTGAGTTGTAACTTTTTGTCATGTATGATTTTAATTTTTTATTGGAACCAACCCAAATGTCCATCAATGACAGACTGGATTAAGAAAATGTGGCACATATACACCTTGGAATACTATGCAGCCATAAAATGGATGAGTTCATGTTCTTTGTAGGGATATGCATGCAGCTGGAAACCATCATTCTCAGCAAACTATCATATGATTTTAATTTCTAAAAGTTCATCTTTATTCTCTGAATGTTTCTGTCCCATAACATCTCATTGCATTACATGATTACTTAGGTACAAAGTGTTTCTCTGGGGTAATAAAAATGTTTTTAAAATACAAGTTGCTAGAAACTGCACAACATGGTGAATGCACTATCACTGAATTCCACTTTAATATGGTGGATCATACGTTGTGAATTTCAACTTGATAAAAACATAAACATAAATAAATAGAAATTGAATGTTTTTAAAATTTTCCTTTTAAGACAATCTTGTTTTCTAATAAATGCCACAGGTTAAAATGACTACTTTGAAGGAAAAACAGACAAGGATTCTGTTCTTGCATAAAATAACCATTCTGTGGGAAGTTGTACAGAGCCACCTGGGACTAACCTCAGAACTTTAAAGGAGAGGATGGGAAAGGAGTAACGGGGATAGGAAACCAATTTGTGTCTCATGAAGATGAGCTCCCTAAGTATGCTTCTACCAACGCTGTCCACACGTTGAGACTTAGTCTAGTGATGCCTGTTTCCTCTCAATATGCTGCATGTAAACATATTATATATTCTGCATTACTTAGACATATACTAGAGAAATAAATTTTAACAGAATAGAATAAAATCATAAAATTATACAAGTATGAAATAAGCTGAAGAAATGAATCAGAAAGAAAAATGAAATCAGAAAATGGCACTAAATGACCCCACTAAATGGCCCTAGGATAGAAGGTATTTGAGAGTTCACCTGTTCACTAGAATTTGGTGGTAACCCCAACATCAACATTTGAAGCACTTCCTGGGTCACTCATGGCCAAGTGCAGAGTGGTGAAAACTCTGAGTCTCCCACATGCACATTCACACGCCTGCCTCTTATTTCTGTTGCCTTCTGTAAACAAGCATCCTTTTGCAGCATATTTCCTGCCATATTTTTATATTTTTGCACTTTTTGTTGCTGATTTCTGTCTAGCGTGCCTCCCCTAGGCCTGATGCTGAAGTGCTGTCTAGCATCCCTGAGCACAAGAAGGCAAAGTCTATAATAAAATCACACTCACGTACACACAAACAACTTTGTCAGGAGGGTTTATCTTTCATTTGTCTTCATGTGTTTTTAGTTTTAATCTTTACTTTTTACCAAAGCTATCCTTGCACAGAGGCAACCCTTCTTCCTCCTTTACCAACACTTTAGACAATAGCTCCCTCTTTCTACATCACATGCTTGCAATGACCCTTTTCTCTTGAGCTTCTACCCAGGCAGCCCAGGACTCAGCCTGCTCCTGCCCCCAGCCCCCATCATCCTCCAATGGTTGCATGGTAACTGGGGTTAGATCAATATTCAACATTTACACTTTTGTGGTTGTACAAATTCAGTTGACAGATACAACGTGGAGTAAACCATGAGCCTGTTATTTAGCAAAGATTTTGTTGTTTCAAGAGTTAATAATTGTTTTTAATTTGGTTATTCTCAACTAATACAATGCTAAATCTTCTCTCAAAGATTTCAGACACATGCAATTTCTCCCATTTCTTCCTGAAGAGGGAAGCGTCTAGACAAGCTATCCTCCACTGGATGCACAGACATCATTCTGAGACCTCCCTGACCCACCATCCTGGGAAAGCCCCTTCCCCTTTCCCAAATGCCTGCTTCCTTCCTTCCTGGTCTCCCCTCCACTTTGGTGAGACACCTGCTCCAGCGGCATCCTCAAAAAGGGCACAGAGGCGAATGTTGTCTGAAAGTGCCTGATAATATCTGAGAATGTGTGTAGGCTGATTGAGAGTTGGGCTGGCTGTAGAATTTGCAAGTGGAAACCCTTTCACGGCCATGCTGGGCTGGCCTCATGGCTGCCCTGCAGATGGCTCATTGCTGGGCCCACGCGTTTATCTGCAGCCTCCACAACTTTTCTTCTGCTTAAAAAGTCTTCAAATTTTTGTATTTCTTCTTTATTGTTTACTCTGTTCTCTGTCTTTCCAGCTATGAATTTTCCTAATATGCCCAGTGACTGTTGGTGCTCTCTTCCTAGCTTAACTGAGAAGTATTACATCAACCAACTGATTCAGGAAACCTTACTAGACACACTGCATCTCCAAGGCTACTCATGTCCACCCTGCAGTTTCTCATTTGATGATTATGATACCATCTCTAATCCTCCTTAGGACTAGCTTCCAATAGATTATGTATTTTCAGTATTTCTTCTGCTTAAATTTTAAGTCGTGATCAAATGTTTTGTAATTTCTTCTTTATTGTTTACTCTGTTCTCTGTCTTTCCAGCTATGAATTTTCCTAATATGCCCAGTGACTGTTGGTGCTCTCTTCCTAGCTTAACTGAGAAGTATTACACAACCAACTGATCAGGAAATACAGACACACTGCATTCCAAGGCACCATGTCCACCCTGCAGTGGGCCCTGGACACACTCAGCCCTTCGGAGGTGGAGCACAGACTTCCCTTCAGTTGCTCATTGGACACTGAGTTCTGTCAATGTTCTTTCTCTTTAAGCATCTCCAGGACTAGATTTGGAAAACACACCCTCCCTGCCTCCTTCTTTAAGGTGACCAACTCCCTGAGGGCTGGGAGGCTGTCATTAACCCCTCTCCAAACACAGCTTTCTTACTCTGGGGCCAGTGGAGTGAATGCTGCCATCCGTGATGCCAAGATCCATCTGTCCCAGGATCATCTGTGATGCACCTTGCAGCGTCTCTCTCTTGCTAAAAAAGAAAAAATACAAGTTTAACTTCTCTAAAGGGAGTAGGAGGCTTGGCCTGGTGGCGCACACCTGTAATCCCAGCTACTGGGGAGGCTGAGGCGGGAGAATCGCTTGAACCCAGGAAGCAGAGGTCGTAGTGAGCAGAGATTGCACACTGCACTCCAGCCTGGGTGACAGAGAAAGACTCCATCTCAAAAACAAACAAACAAAAAAAAGAGTGGGTGTAGGTGGGAGAGGAGAGAGTGTAGGGGTGGAGAACAGCTCAAGCGCGGGCTGGCATCTCAGGAAAGGGACTTGGCTGGCTGGTCCCTGTGCTCAGGATGCAGCTTCCTGAAGCCTCCACACCAGCCCACCCAGAGTACACTGGCAACCACCCAAGTCCAGGCAGGCACCTGCAGGGAGATGCTGCCAACAGGAACAAGATTTGGATGCTCGGTCGATTTCAGAGAAAATGAAATTTTATATAAAATCCATATGCACACAAAGGGTTTTAGAATCACTGTCAGGAGGAACATTCTACAGAATCAATATTGTAAATGAGGATCAGTCCAACGACCCTTGCGCTGCCTGGCACGGAGGGTTGTCAGTCAATGCACCTGCCCTTTCTTCAGTCACAGTAAACGGAGGCACCACAGCCGTGGAATGCAAAGCACCGGCTTTTCTGCAGAGCCAGCTGAGAGCTACAGATTGTGTATCCATAGAATTACATTTTTAAAGATGCTCAAGGTTATTTTTAACCTTTTATACTCTTTTCTGGTTTTCACTGTTCAGAAGCTATTTTAAAGCTCTTTCTTCTTCATTAACTATGAGAATGCAGAGGACACTTAACTGCAAATTGTGAATGGAGGAGGAAGGGGCCACCACAAGTAGGGAAGCCTCTGAGCTGACTCCAAGGAGAGAGGGGCACACTTGAGTGAAAGGGATAGCACACCTGGGGCAAGAGAGGGGCACACCTGGGACAAGGGAGAGTCACACCTAGGGCAAGGGAGGGTCACACCAGGGTCAGGGGAGGGTCACACCTGGGTCACGGGAGGGGCACACAGGGGTCAGGGAACGGACACGTCTAAGACAGGAGAGGGCCAAGGCTGTGGACAGTCCCCTGGATCACTACCCATCCAGACCCTGACCCAGATGTCATGGCCCCTGGCCCCAGTGTATCGCCTGTGTTGTGACCTCCTTCGTATTCTATTCCCATGCTGGCCTGAGGCACTGGCCCCAGCTTATGTCTGCCTGCAGTGATTGTATCTGTGTGACTTACAGTAGCAGCACCTTAGATTTTCAAGTTTGTCCTCTGTTTTTCCCCCTACAACCAGACTGCATCACTGCTGGTGTTTGCCCCACTGCACTCTCTCTTGGTGCTGAGCCTGGCCTCCTCTGGGGGGTGGTTTCAGTCTGCACTCTGGAGCCTCTTCACTTCTAGATTTGGGGTAGGTCAGGGGACACTATTCATGCTTTCTCATATAATAAAAACTGAGTAGCATCTTGTTTTGTAAACATTCTTTAGGAATCTTCTATCCTGGATGCATCTTCTTTCCCCTTTAAATTCCTCCATGCTGTGCTCAGATCTCACCTCTGCCCCTCCACTGCCTGGGTCTCCTCTCAAGGAATCTCATTCCTTCTAACTTCACCTTCACTCATCTTAGATGCAGTGGTTCTGCTGCTTCTTTGCAGAGCATCAGCTGAAGAGAGAAGCTGTGGATTTGGATGTCATTGTGGGAGTTTGGAAAGTGGGTGGAGGGGAGGGAGTACAGGGGAGAGGGAGGTGCAGAGCACTGTTCCCCCTACTCCTATGGTGGGGAGCTGACCAGTTAATGCAAACTGGGATGGAACCCAGCAGTGCGGGGGAGTCAGAAAATGAGAATGAATATTAAATAAAGATGTGATGATTGGAAGAAAGCGAGATTTGACAGGTCTAGCTGAAGGTGTATTTCACTTTAAAGCATAAGAACCAAACACAAAAGAAACATGTCTTAATTCCCTTCAAAAGAGTGCATCAAACATTGTGGACTCCTATTTTGTGTGTGTGTGTGTGTTTTGTGTGATTTCTGTATCTAAGTACAGATTAGATGCTGTTACTTATTTTTTGTGGTTTTACTTATTTTTTAGATATTTTTACTTATTTTTTGTTTTTATTTATTGTTGTTTTTCAGGGTTTTTCTTTTTCATTGAAGTAAACTGCTCATGTAGTCAAATGCCTGTATCTGAAGGGTACATGTTGGTCTTTGGTGAACAAATGCATTCATGGAACTACCATGCCCGTATCTGAAGGGTACGTATTTGAGTTTGGTAACAACACATGCATTCATGGAACTATGTTGCTAGTATCTGGAGGGTACTGTATTAGTTCATTTTCATGCTGCTATGAAGAAATACCTGAGACTGGGTAACATATAAAGGAAAGAGGTTTAATGGACTCACCATTCCACATGGCTGGGGATACCTCACAATCATGGCAGAAGTGAAGGAGGAGCAAAGGCACATCTTACATGGTAGCAAGCAAGAGAGCATGTGCAGGGGAACTGCCCTTTATAAAACATCAGATCTCATGAGGCTTATTTACTATCAAGAGAACAGCATGGGAAAATCCACTTCCATGATTCGATTACCTCTCATTGGGTACGGAAACTACAATTCAAGATGAGATTTGGGTGGGGACACAGCCAAACCATATCATTCTGCCCCTGGCCCCTCCCAAATCTCATGTCCTCACACTTCAAAACCAATCATGCCTTCTCAACAGTCGCTCAAAGTCTTAACTCATTTCAGCATTAACTTAAAAGTCCACAGTCCAAAGTCTCCTCTGAGACAAGGGAAGTCCCTTCCACCTATGAGCCTATAAAATCAAAAGTAAGTTAGTTACTTTCTAGATACAATGGGAGTAGAGGAATTGGGTAAATACACCCATCCAAAATGGGACAAATTGGCCAAAACAAAGAGGTCACAGACCCCATGCAAGTCTGAGATCTAATAGGGCAGTCATTATATCTTAAAGTTCCAAAATGATCTCTCTTGACTCCTTGTCTCACATCCAGGTCATGCTAATGAAAGAGGTGGGTTCCCACAGCCTTGGGCAGCTCTGCCCCTGTGGCTTTGCAGGGTACAGCCCACCATCCTGACTGCTTTCACAGGCTAGTGCTGAGTGTCTGCAGCTTTTCCAGGTGCATGGTGCAAGCAGTCAGTGGATCTGCCATTCTGGGGTCTGCTTAGACCCCAGCTTCACTAGACAGTGCCCCAGTAGGGACTCTGTGTGGGGGTTCAAATCCCACATTTCTCTTCTGCACTGACTTAGCAGAGGTTCTCCATGAGGGCTCTGCCCCTGCAGCACACCTCTGCTTGGACATCCAGGCATTTTCATACATCCTCTGAAATCTAGGCCAAGGTTCCCAAACCTCAATTCTTGTCTTCTGCACATCTGAAGGGCTGGGATCACGTGGAATCTCCCATGGCTTGGGGCTTTCACCCTCTGAAACCATGGCTCAAGCTATACATTGGCCCCTTTTAGCCATGGCTGGAGCAGCTGGAATGCAGGGCACCAAGTCCTAAGGCTGCACACAAAAGGGGGGCCCTGGGCCCAGCCAGGGAAACCATTTCTCCCCCTAGGCCTCCAGGCCTGTCATGAAAGGAGCTGCTGTGAAGGTGTCTGACATGCCAAGAGATGTCTTCCCCATTGTCTTGATGATTAACATTTGGCTCCTCATTACTTATGTAGATTTTTGCTGCCAGCTTGAATTTCTCCCCAGATAATGTGGTTTTCTTTTCTACTGCATCATCAGGCTGCAAATTTTTCAAATTTTATACTGTGCTTCCTCTTGAACTCTTTGCTGCTTAGAAATTTCTTCCATCAGATACCCTAAATCATCTCTCTCAAGTTCAGATTTCCACAGATCTCTAAGGCAGGGGCAAAATGCTGCCAGTCTCTTCACTAAAGCATAGCAAGAGTGACCTTTACTCCAGTTCTCAACAATTGTTCACCTCCATCTGAGACCACCTCAGCCTGGACTTTATTGTCCATATGACTATCAGCATTTTTGTCAAAGCCATTTAATAAGTCTCTAGGACGTTCCAAACTTTTCCACATCTTCATGTCTTCTGAGCTCTCCAACTCTCT
>NC_044988.1:106764185-106849001 GCF_008728515.1 Papio anubis | reverse complement strand
GCCAGGCGCGGTGGCTCACACCTGTAATCCTAACACTTTGGGAGGCCGAGACAGGTAGGTCACCTGAGGTCAGGAGTTCGAGACCAGCCTGGCCAATATGGCAAAACCCCGTCTCTACTAAAAATACAAAAATTAGTGGTGGCCCATGCCTGTAATCCCAGCTACTTGGGAGGCTGAGGAAGGAGAATTGTTTGAAGCTGGGAGGTGGAGGTTGCGATGAGCCAAGATCGCACCACTGCACTCCAGCCTGTGCAGCGGGAGGGAGACCCCAACTCAAAAGAGAAAAAAAAACCCAAAAAACGAAGGGCGCCTGAGCACCCAAAGGTCTCAGGCTGACCATGAGGCCCTCACAGGAAAGCAGCAACTGTGGGAATTCCTGTCCTAGGGAGGGATGGACATACTGCCCAGGAAGAGAGGCAAGCTTAGACCTCACCCCATTTTCCCAGGCCAGGCTTAGTGGGAAACGGGGGGGCGCCCAAAGCTCCAAACGGTCCGCACCACCAGGGAAAGCTGGTCGAGAAAGTTGATGACCGAATTCCGGAGCAGGTGACAGTCTTCAGCTATCCCGGGGACAGCCAGGATCCTGCCACTCACTGGGAGATCCTTCCCAACCACCCTTTGGTGAGGCTCGGCATCCGGAGCCAGGGACCACCCATGGGCGATTTCCCCCTCCAAGGGGGTGGGGAAAGGCACACAGGGTGCCTATGAGCGGCCGCATTCCTGGCCTCCTGGCCGCAGATGCTGCGTCTCTGCCGGGACCTGGCTCTGCGGTGGAGGAGCAGCATCTGCCTCCCGCATGGATCAGTTTCTTTTTTTTTTTTTTTTTTTTTGAGGTGGAGTCTCGCTCTGTCGCCCAGGCTGGAGTGCAGTGGCCGGATCTCAGCTCACTGCAAGCTCCGCCTCCCGGGTTCACGCCATTCTCCTGCCTCAGCCTCCCGAGTAGCTGGGACTACAGGCACCCGCCACCTCGCCTGGCTAGTTATTTGTATTTTTAGTAGAGATGGGGTTTCACCGTGTTAGCCAGGATGGTCTCGATCTCCTGACCTCGTGAACCGCCCGTCTCGGCCTCCCAAAGTGCTGGGATTACAGGCGTGAGCCACCGCCTAGATCAAAGTTTCTAAAGACAGTTTGGTGGGTGGGGAGGCGCGGTGAGCCCGGAGTGCCGATCGATTGAGGTGGAGATGAAATTATAAGGTGTCACTGTCTCCTTAAACTGAGTCAGATCCTGGGTGGGGCCACAAGATCAGATGAGCCACTTTATCCATCTGGGTGGTGCCAGCTGATCCTCAAAAGCAGTGTCTGTAAAACATCTCGAGCAGTGATCTTAGGAGCCGTTTGAAGGAGGGTCAGACTCTTGTAGCCTCCAGCCGCGTGACTCCTAGACCATAATTTCTCATCTTGTGGCTGATGTCAGTAGTCTAGTCCCCAGGCAAGAAGGAGGTTTGTTTTTGGGAAAGGGCTGTGTCGTCTTTGTTTGAAACTATAACCTATAAACTAAGTTGTTCCCAAAGTTAGTTCAGCCTACGCCCATGAATGAACAAGGACAGCTTGGAGGTTAGAAGGAGTTGGTTAAGTTAGATCTCTTTCACTGTCTCAGTCACCATTTTGCAAAGGCGGTTTCATTCCCCCACCCCAGCTCCTGGGAAACTGATTCCATCAGACCTCCAATCCCTGCTCAGGGTGATGGCTGGTGCCTCACGGACTCCCCACCCTTGACACTTCCCCAGGTCGGTGCTGTGTCTCCAGCCAGTCAGTTGACCAGGCCACGCCCTGGTGGCCGCTGAAGCTCATCAGTATGTCCTCAGCTTCCTTCCCAGTCTGACAGCAGTGCTTCCTTCATTGCAAAAGCTGCCAATCGTGGGCTGATGGCCAGGATACACAAAGGCTCTCCCATGCCTGCTGCTGCCCACAGGTGTGTGGTGCTGCTAAACTGGAATAACCCTCTCCAAAATTCACCTGAGAAGACTTCTTTTTTTTTTTTTTTTTTTTTTTTTTTTTTTTTTTTTTTTTTTTTTGAGACGGAGTCTCGCTCTGTCACCCAGGCTGGAGTGTAATGGTGCGGTCTTGGCTCACTGCAACCTCTGCCTCCCAGGTTCAAGCAATTCTCCTGCCTCAGCCTCCCGAGTAGCTGGGATTACAGGCACTCGCCACCATGCCTGGCTAATTTTTGTATTTTTAGTAGAGATAGGGTTTCACTATTTTGGCCCGCCTGGTCTCGAACTCCTGACCTCAGGTGATCTGCCCACCTAGGCCTCTCAAAGTCCTGGGATTATAGGCGTGAGCCACCGCGCCCAGCCACAGTCTCAGTAAGTTTTTTTTGTTTTTTCCTTTTTTGAGATGGAGTCTCACTCTGTCGCCCAGGCTGGAGTGCAGGGGCGTGATTTCTGCTCACTGCAAGCTCTGCCTCCCAGGTTCATGCTATTCTCCTGCCTCAGCCTCCCGACTAGCTGGGACTACAGGCGCCCGCCACCACGCCCGGCTAATTTTTTTTTATTTTTTATTTTTAGTAGAGACATGCCAAGACCAGCTCAGTCGGGGAGACCCTAACCCAGCGGCGCCAGAGGAATTAAAAACACACCCAGAAATACAGAGGTGTGGAGTGGGAAACCAGGAGTCTCACGGCCTTCAGAGCTGAGAGCCTCGAACAGAGATTTACCCGCGTATTTGTTGACAGCAAGCCACTGATAGCATTGTTTCTATAGATCGTAGATTAACTAAAAGTATTTCTTACGGCAAACAAAGGGATGGGCCGAAATAAAGGGATGGGCGTTGGCTAGTTATCTGCAGCAGGAGCATGTCCTTAAGGCACAGATCGCTCATACTATTGTTTGTGGCTTAAGAATGCCTTTAAGCGGTTTTCTGCCCTGGGCGGATCAGGTGTTCCTTGCCCTCATTCCGGTAAACCCACAACCTTCCAGCTTGGGCGTTAGGGTCATTATGAACACGTCACAGTGCCGCAGAGATTTTGTTTATGGCCAGTTTTGGAGCCAGTTTATGGCCAGATTTTGGGGGCCTATTCCTAACAGAGACGAGGTTTCACCATGTTAGCCAGGATGGTCTCAATCTCCTGACCTCGTGATCTGCCCACCTTGGCCTCCCAAAGTGCTGGGATTACAGGCGTGAGCCACTGCGCCCGGCCTCAGTACGTCTCATAAAAATGCCCGTGTTCCTGTGTACCTGATCCGCCAGCCAGTCTTCTCAGGAGACAGAAGCAACACGGTGATCTCAACAGGGAGAATTTACCACCAAGAATTATTCACTACAATGGAGGCGTGACTGACGGACACGAGGACCCCCCCAGGGCTGAGCTACAGCCCCTGCCCCTAGGCTGAGATCCAGACCCTGTAGGGCAGGCACAGCTATGACCCACTGTGATGCCATGCCAGAACTTTCTAGAAATCTGCCCTCTGGAACTTGCTGGAAAACCAGGTTGCTGGGTGCTGCGGCAAGCCGCTCACAGGAAGGCGTCTCACGGAAGGCAGTCACTACCAAACTGCCTGAGGGGGTGTCACGGGAGCTACGGGCCACTGGGCAGGAGTCAGATGTGGCGGACACCAGCTGTGAGAGAAGCATGCCTGCTACAGGGGCTGGCTGTGCAAACACTTCCAAACCAGGAAGGCAAAGCCCCCTCCCGGCATGCTCTCCAGCACCCTCTATGGCCAACACTCCGCATCATGCCCGCTGGCAAAGGAAACGCATTTCAAGGGTCCAGCTTAATTTTCATCAGGCAGGCAACGTAGGATGAATTTGGAGCTGCGAGGGATTAAACTGATAACTGGCAATGACCCTTCCAGATAAAAGTTCTGGGTGTGAGTAGGGGATGACTGGGGAAGAGACTCAGTTATAGCAGTTGGAATGGGACATGCCAGTTTTGCAGCAGGGCAGGGAGAGCAATGGGCCCCCTGCCTGGGGAGGAAACTCCCAGGCCTCAGGACGAATGGGAAGGAAAGAGAGGGCAGAAAGACCCTCAGCTTTCAGAATGGCCCCCGGAGCCTTCCCCCGAAGGTGTGTGTGAGCCTGTGTCTCTGCAGCGGGCCTTTCGTTTACCTGCCGTTTGCACTGGCCAGGGTTCGAGCTCAGGGTCTCAGGCCACAAACGGCACTGAAAACAGCAAGGCACAGCCCAGTTCCTGCCTCTCACACCTGAGATACCAGTCAGCACCTCCTGGGTCCTCTGCCCCATTCATGTTTCAGGCAGGTGGATACCACCCACCGGTGGTGCAGAAACAAGGGCCCTAAAACGAGAACTAGACCCACTCAAACTGAACTGGAACCCGGCCAGTGCCCATTCCAGGAACACTTGATGGGCTAGTATCCACGGACAGTGTGCAGGTTCTGGGCCGGGCGCCGCAGGTGCACAGGAGAACGTGGTCACTGGTCCCTGCCTGGAGGGAGCACCCCATCCCGCGGGCCCTGCTGGGAAATGCCTTTTTGGAAGATCTCGGGGACAGGGTCACCCAGGGCCAGCTATGTGTTCACCAGGCACTCCTCCCACGGTGGGCCATCTCCCTCCTAGCAGCCTGGGGGTGGCACTGAGGCTGCGCTCATCCTTCTCGTGGCCCACACCTTCCCCAGATCCTGACCCATGGACCACACTCTGCTGTGCCCCTCCCCCAGGAAGCCCTCCCCGGGAGACCCTCCAGAACCTTGTTGGCCGCAGTCTTGGCCTGGCTCACATTGACAGAAGGCGTGCGCTCCTGCACCCTCTGGCTGAGCTCCCTGCAGGCCGGGCCGACCACCACTGCCCTGCACCCACTCCCCCTGGCCCTGGGACAGCCCTCCTGCAGGAGGAGGACAGGCCACTCAGGGAAGCACATGCTCTCCCAGCTGCAGACATGGCAAGGCCTCCCTCCAGGCCAGGAGACGCCCGCGTGTTGGCCTCTGGGTGCTTGTGCTCTGTGTCCCACCCTCTCGTACTGCTCTTCCCTTTCTTGGAGCTCCGGGACCCTCACTGGGAGGGTGCTTGGATTGAGGGAGAGAGGAAAGGTCACTCGGGGACATGGCAGTCCCTCTTCCCAGCCTGGGCGCTGCAGCTACCTTGGGGGTCACTGAGACTGGGAGGGTCTACCTGCCACTTTCTCCCACTGGCCCCTCTCCCCTTCCTCACGTTGCCTCCAGCCCTGTCCATCCAGGTCTCTGGCCTAGGCCACTGCCACACCCCCGGGCCCACCCCTCCTTTCTATACCTGGCATAGAACGCTGACCCCGTTGCCTCCTGGCCTCATCCCTCTTGGTTGAACTCCCTGCCATGCAATTCTGTTGGGAGGGACTCATCTTTTCAACGGATGCTGCCAGAAGGATTGGATGTCCATGTGCAAAAAATGCTCACAAGGCCGGGCGCGGTGGCTCACGCCTGTAATCCCAGCACTTTGGGAGGCCGAGGCGGGCGGATCACAAGGTCAGGAGATCGAGACCACAGTGAAACCCCGTCTCTACTAAAAATACAAAAAATTAGCCGGGCGCGGTGGTGGGCGCCTGTAGTCCCAGCTACTCAGGAGGCTGAGGCAGGAGAATGGCGTGAACCCGGGAGGCGGAGCTTGCAGTGAGCCGAGATCGTGCCACTGCACTCCAGCCTGGGCCACAGCGCGAGACTCCGTCTCAAAAAAAAAAAAAAAAAAAAAAATGCTCACAAAACCCCCAAACCCCAAACTGAAAATGCTCCGATCCACACCCTGCACAATACACAAAAGTTACCTCGAACTGGGTCGCTGACTTAAATACGAAGCTGAATACTCTACAACTTCTAGAAGAAAGCAAAGAAAACCTTTGTGACCTTCGGTTAGGCAAAACTTTCTTAGACATGACACACTCAGAGCATGATCCGGGCTGGCTGCAGTGGCTCACTCACGCCCGGAATCCCAGCGCTGTGGGAAGCCAAGGTGGGAGGATCGCTTGAGCCCAGAAGTTCAAGACAAGCCTGGGCAACATGGCAAAACCCCATCTCTACAAAACATCAAAAAATTAGCTTGGTGCGGCCAAGCGCAGTGGCTCATGCCTGTAATCCCAGCACTTTGGGAGGCCAAGCCAGGCGGATCATGAGGTCAAGAGTTTGAGACCATCCTGGCCAACATAGTGAAACCCCATCTCTACTAAAAATACAAAAATTATCTGGGCGTGGTGGCACGTGCCTGTAATCCCAGCTACTTGGGAGGCTGAGGCAGGAGAATTGCTTGAACCAGGGAGTCACAGGTTGCAATGAGCCAAGATCGCACCACAGCACTCCAGCCAGGTGACAGAGCAAGACTGTCTAAAAAAAAAAAAAAAAAATTAGCTTGGTGTGGTGGCACACACCTGTAGTCCCAGCTACTCAGGAGGCTGAGGCAGGAGGATCACTTGACCCAGGAGCTGGAAGCCGCAGTGAGCCATGATTGGGCCACTGGACTCCCACCTGGGTGATAGAGTGAGAACCCGTCTCAAAATAAATAAGCAAAAGCACAATCTATAAAATAAAAAAAAATAGTTAAATTGGCCCTTATCAAAATCAAGAACTTCTGCTCCTTGAAAGATACTGTTGGCCGGGTGCGGTGGTTCACACCTGTAATCCCAGTACTTTGGGAGGCCAAGGCAGGCGGATCACCTGAGGTTAGGGGTTCGAGACAAGCCTTGCCAACATTACGAAACCCCGTCTCTACTAAAAATACAAAAATTAGCCAGGCATGGTGGCTTGCACTTGTAGTTCCAGCTACTTGGGAGGCTGAGGCAGGAGAATCACTTGAACCTGGGTGGTGGAGGTTGCAGTGAGCTGAGATTGCGCCACTGAACTCCAGCCTGGGCTACAAGAGTGAAACTCCGTCAAAAAAAAAAAAAAAAAAGGAAAGAAAAGAAATAAAATGTTAAGAGAATGGAAAGAAAGCCACAGACTGGGAGAAAAATCTTTGCAAATTACATGTGTAATAATGGACAGATATCCAGAAGATATAAAGAAGTCTTGGGCCAGGCATGGTGGCTCATGCCTGTAATCCCAGCATTTTAGGAGGCTGAGGCAGGTGGATCACTTGAGGCCAGGAGTTTGAGACAACTCCCGCCTGGGCAACATAGCAAGACTCTGTCTCAAAAAAAAAAAAAAAAAAAATTATCGGCTGGACATCAGGTGGCTCATGCCTGTAATCCCAGCACCTTGGGAGCCCAAGGCGGGATGATCCCTTGAGCCCAGGAGTTCGAGACCAGCCTGGGCAAAATAGCGAGACCCAGTCTCATTCTATATATTAAAAATTAAAACCAAAATGTAAAGAAGCCTCAAAACTTAATAAAAAGGAAAGAACATGATTTTTATTAATGGTCAAAAACTGGAATAGACTCTGGAGAAGATACACAGGTGGTAAATGATCACGCAAAAAGTGTTTAACCTCGGCCGGGCGCAGTAGCTCAAGCCTGTAATCCCAGCACTTTGGGAGGCCGAGACGGGCGGATCACGAGGTCAGGAGATCGGTGGTTCATTCCGCCAACACGGTGAAATTTCGTCTCAGTAAAAAAAATACGCCCCAGTCGGCGTGGTGGCGGCTCTGTAGTCCCATAACGGAGTATTGAGGCAGGAGAATGGCGGTAACCCGGGAGGTATGGAGCTTGCAGTGAGCTGAGGATCCCGCACTCCAGCCTGGCGACAGATGAGACCTGGCCTCAAAAAAAGTGTTTAACCTCATTCCTCACTCGGGAAACGCCACCACTAGGGAAATGGCGAAAATTTAAAAACCTGCCGATGGCGAGAGCCGCCCGGGATGCGGAGCAGCTGGCTGGCACGCGGAGGGAGCGCGTCTTGGCAGCTGCTGGCGGCGCCCCACATCCCTCACCGTCCAACTCAGCCCTCCCAGGTGTTTACCCAAGTGCAATGAAAACTTCTGTTCACACGGAACCTGTCTGTGGAGGCGGCAGCGGCTCATCCCTGAGCACCCCACGCAGAGGCGACGGGAGTGTCCTCGCGGCGAGGGGCCAAGGCGCGGGGTCTCAGGCCGCAGGGAAGGGTCGGACCCCCGGGCGGGCTGCAGGATCGGCCAGCCCAGGGCTCCGCGCGTCTGACCCCATCCTGAGGACCCAGGGAGGACTCCGGCCCCTGGCGGGGCTCTCTGAACCGCGGAGCTCCTGAACCCCTGCAGGCCATATGCAGCGCACGCCTCCTGCGTGGGAAGCGCCCGCGAGACGCCAAGGCTGCCCCCGTCCTGGCCCCGGTCTGCCCTCCTGCGCGCCCTGGGCTCCCTCCCGCGCCCCCGCCCTCTGCAGGAGGGGCGGCCCCGGGTGGCGTGGCCTTGTGCCCGCCCCTCCTCAGCCCAGCGCCGGGGTCGGCTGCGCGCGCCTTCGCCTTTAACGCGGGCCCGGGGGCGCGCGGCCCGCATGGCGAAGGAGCGGCGGCCGCTGCGGGCCGGGCCGGGCCGGGGCTGAGGCCGAGCGAGCCGCGGGGCCCGCGCAGCCCCGGCCGGCGCCCACCATGCGGCGGCTGCGGCGCCTGGCGCACCTGGTGCTCTTCTGCCCCTTCTCCAAGGGCCTGCAGGTAAGCGCGGTGCGCGCCCGCCGCCCCCGGCCGCCTCTGCTCGGGGAGGCCAAGCTCCAGCCCCGGAGTGGGCCGAACGCGGAGCGGGGCCCCGGGTTCAGACACGAGGGGTTCATGAGCCCGGGCTGGGCAGGGGGGAGGGGGCGAGTGGCTCGGGAAGGACGGGACGCTGGGCAAGGGGCGGTGGCGGCGACAGGAGAGTCCGGGCGGGGGATGCTGCGGCCTAGAGGCCCCCCCGCCCCGCCCTGCAGGCGGTCCCTGCCCCCCAGGCCCAGAAACCACACAAAAGTCCTTTCCTCTTTTCTTCCATTAAAAAATAAGGTGTGTTATTCTGCGGTAGAAAACTTGGGGGACACAGAAACGCCCTGGCAAGGACATGACCTCCCTGTCCCCCGCCCCTTCATCCCATCAGCCAGCCATAGCGCAGGGACCCTGCCCTGACCCCGGGATGACCTTGAACAAGTCACCGTCCCCTCCAGGGGCGTTGCCGGGTCCGCATGGGAGACCCGGGTTGCCTTGGGTTCCGGCTGCCAGGCGCCCTTTCACCTTCTGCTTTGGGGAGATGCAGGCCAGGCCCATCAGGCTGCAATCATGCAGGGCCCAGCCTCTTGACGGGATGCCTTCCCTGACCCTCCAGGACCCCAGGCATCTGCCAGAGGAGCCAGTCCTGGTCAGATCTGCCAGTACCTCCCTGGTCCCCGCAGGGTGGTCCCGGGTCAGCAGGAGGAACCCTGCCAGGGTCCTGCCTGAGCTCAGGGCCTGGTTGGCCTCAGCTCCCCTTCTGGGGAGAGTGTATGGAACCCAGCAACTCCCAGATTGCAGCGAGACCCTCTGTGCCCACCTGGGGCTTCAGGGTGTGGTGGTCCCGGCTCAGCCTTGGGGCAGGGTGAGAGCTAAGGGGACCACCCTTAGCTGAGGACCACCCCAGTCGCTGGGAGGTGGGGTGCACAGTGGTGCCCTCCCCGGAGGAAGGGCCTCAGCCAGCGGCTGCAGAAGAGATGCTGATGCTTGGAGGTCCGCCCAGGAATGGCAGGAGAGGGGTGCTGGCTGTTCCCAGGGTGGCTGGCTCGGGGCCAGAGCCCTGGTCGGAATCCAGCCTGCCCCTCTAGTGGCCTCAGTTTCCTGGCCTTGTGAACTGCCTTTCTGGGTCAGTGCTGTGGGGCTCCCGGCCCACGGTCTGAGCCTGCTGGGCTGAGGACCACAGTGCTGTTCCCGTCCCCTGGGTGACCCTCCCCACCCTCCAAGTGGCTACACTGGCAGCTGGTCCCCACCTGCCCCTGCAAAGCCCCAGCCCAGGTCCTGGATGGTGGGGCCACCTCCACACTCAAGCTTTGCCCATCCATCTGTGCCAGGCCCAGGAGCCAGGGTGGGCCAGGGAGCACTATGGGGGCCTTGCAGAGCAGCTGCTTGGGATCCCAGGACCCACAGCAGGGCCAGGGATGGCAGCTGGGGAAGATCAAGACCTGGGGGAGAGCTGGGCAAGGTGGCTTATGCCTGTAATGCCAAGAACTTGGGCGGCTTGGTGGGAGGGTCACTTGAAGCTGGGAGTTCGAGGCTGCAGTGAGCTGTGACTGGACCACTGCACTCCAGCCTGGGCAACACAGCAAGACCTTGTCTCAAGAGAACAACAACAACAAAAGACCTGGGGGATGAACCAGAGCTGGCCAGGCGGAAACAGGCCCTGGCCCAAGCCCAGGCAGGGCTCTGGGGAGCAGAACTGGGTAAGTCCCTAGCTCGGTGTCACTGTCCCCAGCTGGGGTCAGCCCTGGGCCCAGCACCAGCTGCAGCCTCCCTCCTGGCTGTCCTCCGAGGCTCCGCCCATGCTGGGCCTCCCTGCCTGGCCCTGCCTCGGGCACGTTCACCCCAGACGGAGCTGTCGGACCTTATCCTGCCAGAACACCACCCACCCCCCATTGTTTCTCTGCTTTCCTGTTTTTCATCTTGAGCAAGTCTGCCGGAAACAGATCCAGTGCCCAGGACAAGTGGTCTGAGGGGGCGAGACCAACCTGGGCCTGGAGGGCTCCCCCCACCGGAGCCATGCCCTCTGCTCCAGGCCCCCCAGGACCCCACTGCTACTGGAGCTCTGGGCCCTTCCCCAGCTGCTGGGGGTCCTCCCTCTGTAGCCCTGCCTGGGACAGCCATCAGTGAGTGGATGCCAGGGAAGCAGGAGGCCAGGGCCCACCCCTCCTGAAAGAACCAGAAAAATGACCTCAGCTGCCTGGACTGTGCCTTGTCCTCGTTGAGAAGCTGGTGTCCCCATTTCAGGGAGGAGTCCCCTGCTCACGGCCTGAGCAGGGCTGCAGCCCACGACCTCTGACGGGGGCTCTGACTTGGGCAGGTGGGGGTGTGGCCAGGCGCTGCCAGGAGGAGGATGTGACCAGTGGGTGGCCTCTCCCTGGCCGCAGGTGGACAGGAGGCCACAGGGAGTGCTTGGAGCCAGCGGTGGGGCCTCTCTGAGGGGAAGCTGGCCGCCAAGCCTGGGCCCTTCACCCTTCAGCTGCAGGTCAGGATGTCTGACCCCCTGCATAGGGCAAGTCCCCTCTGCTGGCCACTCCTGGACAGTGCCTGAGAGGCCTGAAATTTGCTAGGGGGCTGGGGAGAGGGAAGGCGGCACACAGCTGTCCCTGGCTGTCACCCTTGGAAGCCCAGCTTGGAGGCCTGGATGGGGATGGATCGCCCAGCAGCCTGAGCCTGCGCTCTAGAGCCTGTGCCTAAGCCTCCTTGTGCCAGCAGGGAAACCAAGGCAGAGGGGCTGAGGATGGCAGAGTGACCTGGAGCCCTCCCAAAAAGCTGGTTCCCAGACATCTGGGTCAGAGTTTTAGGAAGGGGCCAGGGGCTGCATGATTCCTTTTTTTTTTTTTTTTTTGAGATGGAATCTCGTTCTGTCACCCAGGCTGGAGTGCAGTGACGGGATCTCTGCTCACTGCAAGCTCCACCTCCTGGGTTCAAGCGATTCTCCTGCCTCAGCCTCCCAAGTAGCTGGGATTACAGGCATGCGCCACCACGCCTAGCTAATTTTGTATTTTTAGTAGAGATGGCTTGTCTCCATGTTGGTCAGGCTGGTCTCGAACTCCTGACCTCAGGTGATCTGCTCGCCTCGGCCTCCCAAAGTGCTGGGATTACAGGTGTGAGCCACCATGCCTGGCCTTAATTTTTAACTGTGGTAAAATACATATAGCATAAAATGTATCATCTTAACCCTGTTTAAGTGCACAGTTTAATGGCACTAAATAAAGGATTCTCGTTATGCAGCCGTTACCTCTCTCCGTCCACAGAGCTCTCCAATTTCCCAAACTGAAGCTCTGTCCGCATCAAACGCACACTCCCAGTCACTTCCCAGCCCCCAGCTCCCTCCATTCTTCTTCCTGTCTCTATGGTTTTGGCAACTCTGGGGACCTCGTGTAAGTGGGTCCTGCAGGATTCGTGCTTTGGTGACGGGCTCGTTTCACTGAGCCTCTTGTCCTGGCATTCCTCCCTGCTGGGTGAACGTCAGGATCTCCTTCCTTCTCAGAGCGCAGTCACTCCGCAGTGTGGATAGGACCGACGCAGCTGCTCTTCCATCCCCTGGCTGTGAACTCAAGGACTGCCCATCGCTGGGCTGTTGTGAACATCGGTGTCTGAGTCTGCGTCTTTTTTTTGGGGGGGGGGGACAGGGTCTCGCTTTGTCACCCAGGTGGAGTGTAGTGTGCGGTCACAGCTCACTGCAGCTTCAACCTCCCGGGTTCAGTCAATCCTCCAGCCTCAGCCTCCCAAGTAGCTGGGACTACAGGTGTGAGTCACCAGGCCCAGCTAATTTTTGTATTTTTAGTAGAGATGGGGTTTCGCCATGTTGCCCAGGCTGGTCTCGAACTCCTGAGCTCAAGCAAGCCACCCACCTCAGTCTCCCAAAGAGCTGGGATTACAGGATAAGCCGCCGCACCTAGCTAATTTTTGTATTTTTGTAGAGGCAGGGTTTCACTATGTTGCCCAGAATGGTCTCAAACTCCTGGGCTCAAGCAATCCGCCCGCCTCAGCCTCCCAGAGTGCTGGGTTTACAGGGTGAGCCACCGCGCCTGGCCTGCCTGCGTCTCTTAAATGCTTCCACGATGTGGCTGCATTGGGCTCCTGGGGCCCCGTTCTCCAAACCTGGTTCTCTCTGCGGCCTGGTCCGGCCGGAACTTCCCACCAATCTCCATTACAGCGGGAAAAACAGGGGCAGTGTCACTCGTCGTGGGCGCGCTCACCTTGTGCAGGGGTGATGATGTTATGAAATGAGGTCAGGATAGGAACGCTTTGTAAAAAATATCTTTATTCGGCCAGTCGCGGTGGCTCACACCTTTAATCCCAGCACTTTGGGAGGCCGAGGCAGGTGGATCACCTGAAGTCAGGAGTTCAAGACCAGCCTGGCCAACATGGTGAAACCCCGTCTCTACTGAAAATAAAAAAATTAGCCAGGTGGTGTGGTGGTGCGTGCCTATAGTCCCAGCTACTCAGGAGGCTGAGGCAGGAGAATCACTTGAACCCGGGAGGCAGAGGTTGCAGTGAGCCAAGATCGCGCCACTACACTCCAGCATGGGGTACAGAGTCAGACTCCCTCTCAGAAAAAAAAAATCTTCATTCAGCAGAGAAAAGAATTGGCCACCATGTAGTCCCCTGGTTTTGACATTTATTTGTACCTGCCCGTAACACTGAAAGTCTGGGCCGCGCCTGCTCCCACCTCCGGCCCCGGCAGCCCGTTATGTGACCCAGGAGAGGCAGAGCCAGGAGCGGGTGTCGCTGAGCTGGGGGTGATTCTAGAAGATGGGGGCACCAGTGGGCCAAGGGGATGGCAGGGGAAGGCTGGGGTGGATCCAGAGGCCCTTCCCGTGGGAAGTGGGGTTGAGAGCACCCCGAGTGTGGGTGCCCCGAGGGCACCTCCTCACGTAGCCCTTTCCCCTACAGGGTCGACTCCCAGGCCTCAGGGTCCGGTGCATCTTCCTGGCATGGCTGGGCATCTTTGCGGGCAGCTGGCTGGTATACGTGCACTACTCGTCCTACTCGGAGCGCTGTCGTGGCCACGTCTGCCAGGTGGTCATTGTAAGTGTTGCGTGTGTGGGCTGGGGACTGGGCTGTGCCCCCTTGCTGCCCTAGACGCTGAGGCACCAGGCCCCGGAGACACCTTCCTCCCCAGATCCAGGGCCCACAAGGCATGTGGGTTTCTAGGTGGGATCTGCAAAGCTGCCTCAGACTGGGTGTGGAGGATGGGGGTCCAGGGGAGGACAGGGGAGACGTGGGGGTGGCTGCAGGGGCTCAGGAGAGAGAGAGAGGCTGGGGGCTGGGGGCAGGGCAGACTCCAGAAATGTTTGGGAGGGAGGATGTTTAGCAGGAAGGCTGGGGTGGGCAGCTGGCCTCACTGGCCTGGGATGGAGGCCCCCATGTGTTGGCCTCACTGGCCGGGATAGAGACCCCTGTGTGGTGTCCTCATTGGCCGGGATGGAGCCCCCCACGGGATATCCTCAGTGGCCCAGGATGGAGACTCCCTGGCCTTAGTGGCCTTGCTAGCTCCCCTGGGACCAGGGGTTCCCCGAGGCAGGCGGCCGGGCAGGGTCCTCCACAGCCTCCACCTCAGGGAGACAGGGCTAAGTCCCCTGGCGTATGTGAGCATGTGTGTGTCTGGGAGCAAGCGTGTCCACATGAGTGCACACCAAGGTGACCCCCTGCTCCTCTGCACACCCTGTGACTAGCTAGGCGGGGAGGTCATCCCAGCTGTGTCTTCCTGGCAAACCCTAGACTCGCCCAGAACTGGGCAGGTCCCCCACCGAATTTTGACCCCAGCCTGCCTGATGACCAGGGTTCCGATGCCTCCACTCCACTTGGGGTCAGGCCAGGGCACAGGTGGATCTGGCCTGTAGCAGCGGTCACTGTGGGTTGTCACAGGGGGATTGGGTGCAGGGAGACCCCAAGTTCGGTGTCTCCTCCGTCAGATGGGGAGGGCGTCTCTCCTGGCAGCTGGGTGGTGAAGCTATCTAGCTGGGCATGGGCAGGCCCATGCCCCACAGAGCCATTTCTGACGGGGGCCACATGTGGAAAGGCCCAGAGGTGGCAGTGGAGGAATGGGATGTGGGGTCCAGAGGAGGAGAGCTTCTGTGCCCAGGATTTGTTTGGAACCCATGCCAGCCCAGGGGAGGCCTCCCGGCTCCTGGCACCAGGCCTTGCTCACCCTTGAAGTCCAGGGCGCCTCTGAGCTCAGCAGGGCCGGAGGGTGGCACACTGGGCTCGTCCTGGGGCCATGAGTAGGGAGGGCTGTGCCCCGAGCAGATGCACCCCTGGAGCTCCTAGAAGGACGGAGGAGGTGGAGGGGCCGGACCTCCAGGCCGGGGTGTTGTGGGGAGGTGGGGGGGAGTGAGCAGAGGATTCACATGGCCGGGCGGGTTCTGAGCACCTACTGGGTGCCAGACCGCAGAGGCCGCTGAGGAGCAGGAGGAGGTGCCCCCGCAAACAAGAGGAAGCTGCGTGTCGGTTTCCCAGGGTGCCCTGGCCCTTCGCCCAGCGAGGGTTTCCCTGGCTGCTCAGAGCCTTCCCAGAGGTCAGGCCAAGCTCAGCTCTCCTGAGGCCATCCCAGGGCCATGGAGACGTCCCCTCCTTGCCAGAGGAGGCTCCCTGCCCCGCCTCGTGGAGGCATTGGACGCCTCAGAGAGCCGCAGAGGCTGGCCCAGCTCACACAGCGAGGCAGCAGCAGTGTAGGGCCAGTCCCAGGTTCCACCAGGGCCCTCGAGAGGCCAAGAACTGGACTGTGAGTCCCCACTGAGCTCTGCTGCAGACCGGTAACAGGCTGGGCGGTGAGGGGACTGGCTGGGGACCGATGTGCGGTGGGTGGGGACCCTGAGGAGGCCAAGTACACACCCGCCTCAGCCTCTGAGGAAGCCTCTCCCCACCCTGCTAGGTGCAGGAGGCACCCAGGACCATGGGGGCAGCTCCATCTTCCCACCCCGGGGGGACCCCAGCCCCGGCACCAGCCTGGCAGAGGGCAGTGTGGCCCACAGGCTCCTTCCCCAGCACCACTGTGTGCCAGGAGCAGGGCATCCTCCTGGGGTCTGGGGCTCCGGGCGCAGGGGGCTGGTCTGGGGACTGGAGTGGACTCCAGTAGCGAGGGGCCTGCCTGCAAGGTGGAGGGTTGGACAAGTGTGCGATTTTCCTTCATTTTTCTTTTCTCTCTTGATGAAGAGTCGGTGTTTTCTTGCTGCTGAGACAGAGGCTGCCTTCATGCCTCATGTGACGGGGTCCTCGGCCTCCGGTTGGCCCATCTCACTTCTGTCCCCACCCTTGGTGTGTGGGGCAGGGGGGGCAGGGACCCTCCCTCTCCCCCACCCCGGAGGGCGGGGTGCTCCGCAGCTCACTTCCCTGGCTCCCTCCAAGCCTGCTTGGCCAGGCTCCATGGCAACTGAGGCTGTACATCCAGGAATTCTTCCCCTACCCCCAGAGGGGCGGGCCAGCTGCATCGTTCTGTCACCTCCCGCGGGGCGCTGGGATTCAGGGGCTGCCAGGCTCCCGGAGCTGGGGTGGGGGCTGAGGAGGGGCGGCAGCCAGCCCTGGGCCTGATTTAATTACCGCTAACAGTGTCTCCCTGGGGGTCTGGCTAAGGAGGGGGCCTGTGGGACCGGGAAGGACAGGCCCAGAGTCATTGTGAGGCCCCAGGGATCTGTTTTCTAAGCCTTGACAAACAGCTCTTGACAACAGAGCGCTTGAGCCTGGGCACTGGCCTCAAGGGGCTGGGAGAGGTCAAGGCTGGGGCTCCGTTGCCCACCAGGGGTACCCTTGAGGCTGTCAGCTCCGGCGGTGAGCCCTGTCCTGGCTGCACGTGGGGCAAACAGTGAGGCCGCGGCCTGTCCTCCTCCTGCCTCAGCCTGGGGAAGGTTGGGAGGGGCCGAAGATGGAGGCCAAGTCCTTGGGACAGCAGGAGCCCCAAACCTGGGAACGTTGGAAACCCACCCGGAAGCCGCCATGCAGGTGTGGCTCTGGGCACCAGGATCTGTCCTGAGAGCGCCCATGAGTGCCCAGTGCAGAATGGCTGGCAGCCCGCCCCGACGGGGAGCAGAGGGGCTGGGCGCGGCGCCCTTCACGGGTTGACACCCAGATGTTTGACCTCTGACCAGGGGGCTGCTTCTCTGACAGACGCCCTGTGGCTCGTGCCTGACTCCTGTCCAGGTTCTACCAGCCTGACCATCGCTCTGGCACCAACAGCCCACCCTTCTGTTCTTCCTGGTGTCCTGGGGAAAGCCCTGCCTGGGCGGGGCAGCTCCTGGCCCTTCAGACTGAAGATGCCGTCCAGTCAGCACCACGATGGGAAACAAGTTCAGAGATGTCTCACTTACTGACCTGGGCAGGGAGGGCGCCATGAGTCAGGGGGCCATCCTCCCTCCCGGCGTCACCCGAGGCAGGAATGAAGAGTCAGGCAGAGACAGGGCGTGTGGCAGCTGGTGGTGTAGATATTAGGGACTAGGGTGAATTCTAGTTCACCAGCCAATACCTGCATGGCCCAGAGAGCTGGGTCAGCTGGACGGGAGAGCTGCCTCCGGGTTCCTGCCTCTGGCCCTGGCCTGGGCTTGACACTGGGTGTGGTGTTTGTCTCCTGTCCAGGCAGTGGCCTTTGCTGAGCCGTCCTGTTACAGGAGCCAAAGTGGTGGGGACGGGACCAGACCAGAGGGTTGGCAGGGCTGCCCCTGCAGCCAACAGCCCCATCCTGCAGCCAGCAATGGCATGGCCCAGGGCCCTGGCACTGCCTGTGAGGGACTGGCAGCTTTCCAACTGCAGCAAGTGGAGGCCCCTGCCAGCTGGCGGGTGCTGGGCCCAGTGTGGCTCAGGGACGGGTGTGGGCTGGAGGTGGCCGTCGCCAGCTCTGGCAGTTTGGGGGTCTGAGAAAAGATGGCCAAAGAACAGGGGCCCAGTGGGTGCTGGGACGGAGTGACCACGGTGATGGGTGCTTGGCCCTCCGTGCCCTCTTCCCGCCCACCTGGCCCCACCTGTGACCTCTCCCTCCCAGGGGTCCTGGAGGAACGGGTGCAGCTGGGCCTTGGGCCTGTGGGGAGGGGCTCAATGGGGCAGGGATGTGGCTGCCCCACCCCAGCACGCCCTGCACCTATCTCCTCAGTGTGACCAGTACCGCAAGGGGATCATCTCGGGCTCCGTCTGCCAGGACCTGTGTGAGCTGCATATGGTGGAGTGGAGGACCTGCCTCTCGGCAGCCCCGGCTCAACAGGTATGGCCATAGGCAGGGCGGGTGGGCCTGGGGCTGATACTGCCCGTGCAGTGGGAGGGGGACGTCTGCACGAAGGACCTCTATGGCCCTGTCCAGGTGTACAGTGGGCTCTGGCGGGATAAGGATGTAACCATCAAGTGTGGCATCGAGGAGACCCTCGACTCGAAGGCCCGGTCGGATGCGGCCCCCCGGCGGGAGCTGGTGCTGTTCGACAAGCCCACCCGGGGCACCTCCATCAAGGAATTCCGGGAGATGACCCTCAGCTTCCTCAAGGTCAGATAGCTCTCCTGAGGGGCAGGGCAGGAGTCCATACCACGGTCATGTGCCCAGCAGGCGGCCCTGGCACCAACATGCTCAGCACAAAGGCACAGATGGGCCCAAGTGGACCCTGGGCAGACCTCCTATCCCCCAGCCCCTGGGCAGGAGCCCTGCCAGGGAAGGAGCCTCTCCAGGGCTGGGGGCACCGGTGGGCTGGCAGCTGAGGTCGAGAGGAGGCTCCTGCAGTCAAGGGCCATGGGTCAAGCACGGCAGGTGCCCCAAGTGGAGACCAGGGCTTGCAGAGAGGGGCCGCTTCCTAGGGCTTCAGCCAGCGCAGAGGGCATTCTCATCCTCAGGGAAGCTTTGAGGCTTCTCTGCTCAGGTGCCCACCCCCGAGCTCCCCAGGTGCACCCAGAGCTGCTGGGAGATGGGAGGTCTGTCTGGCAGCAGCAACATAGGCCAAGAGAGTGAGTGGGCACCTTGCTGGCTGCCTCCTCCCCCCGTGTAGCTGGGGGCTGGGACCCCTAACCTGGCAGTGTGCTGGTCTGGTCGGCAGACCACCCAGGTCAAAGCCAGGTTGTGCTCCCAGACATCCAATCAACTGGTTTTTCCTCTCTTGGTCCCAAACGCCAGGCGAACATGGGAGACCTGCCTTCCCTGCCAGCGCTGGTTGGCCAGGTCCTGCTCATGGCCGACTTCAACAAGGACAACCGGGTGTCCCTGGCGGAAGCCAAATCCGTGTGGGCCCTGCTGCAGCGTAACGAGTTCCTGCTGCTGCTGTCCCTGCAGGAGAAGGAGCATGCCTCCAGACTGCTGGGCTACTGCGGGGACCTCTACCTCACCGAGGGCGTGCCCCATGGCGCCTGGCACGCGGCCGCCCTGCCACCCCTGTTGCGCCCGCTGCTGCCGCCTGCCCTGCAGGGTGCCCTCCAGCAGTGGCTGGGGCCCGCGTGGCCTTGGCGGGCCAAGATCGCCATCGGTCTGCTGGAGTTCGTGGAGGAGCTCTTCCACGGCTCCTATGGAACTTTCTACATGTGTGAGACCACACTGGCCAACGTGGGCTACACAGCCACCTACGACTTCAAGATGGCTGACCTGCAGCAGGTAGCACCTGAGGCCACCGTGCGCCGCTTCCTGCAGGGCCGCCGCTGTGAGCACAGCACTGACTGCACCTACGGGCGCGACTGCAGGGCCCCGTGTGACAGGCTCATGCGGCAGTGCAAGGGCGACCTCATCCAGCCCAACCTGGCCAAGGTGTGTGCGCTGCTACGGGGCTACCTGCTGCCTGGCGCGCCCGCCGACCTCCGCGAGGAGCTGGGCACGCAGCTGCGCACCTGCACCACGCTGAGCGGGCTGGCCAGCCAGGTGGAGGCCCATCACTCGCTGGTGCTCAGCCACCTCAAGACTCTGCTCTGGAAGAAGATCTCCAACACCAAGTACTCCTGATGGGCAGTGAGGGCCTGGCCACCCTTCCTGGAGCTGGCCGGGCGCCAGGGTCCAGCCCGCCCTCAAGAAGTCCTGTCAGAAGGTATGAAATGCAACTGTTGCAAAATCACTTCCCTAAGGTTAGGGCTCTGGATTCCAACACCACGGACAGGAGATCCCAGCTCAGAGCAAAGGTGGACATCCTGGCAGGAGGGCCCTCCAAGGGGTTTTGTTACTCTGAAGAATGTGATGTCAATAAACAGCTTTTATGTAATGCCCAGGGCTGAGTACCCTGAGCCCCATCGATGCTGCGCACGGGACCCTGCACCCACTGTGGATCCAGGCCGTCAGGCTGGGGTGAGCCCCTGAATCCTGGGGAGGCAGCCCTCAGGTGTTAGTACAAGGTGAGATCTGTTCCAGAGCCCCTGCCTGCCCTTCAACCCACACACACCTCTGAAGCCGCCAGGGCAGTTCCCCAAACACAGCGGCTTCTGCAACAGCCAATGACCAGTACCCCTAAACCTGGGCCGTGACACAACAGAACAAAAAGGTGTTCTAGTAACAAAACAGATTTACGCGTTATTTTAAAAACTGATTTTACAAAATCCAGCCATGAGATGTACAACTCATTCCCTAGAAACTTCTTCTCCAGCCCCGTGCACTCTCCCCAGTAGCCCAGGGCACCCAGCAACTGTCCCCCAGGAGAAGATCCCATCACAGCAACACCTTTCTTCAGGCCGGGCTCTGCTCCCAACGTCTGAGTCAAGACAATCCATTCCGTTCAAGGCCAATTTATTCTCAAATTTTGCCAACACAGAAATACTATCCTTGAAGAAGTGTGCATTAAATCTTTTAATTCACTTCATTCTGTATTTCAAAATAAACGTTTTCCATATATATCTTCCCCCTTAGAGGGGAAAATTCAGGATCTTAGGTTCCAGGCAGTTCAAAAACAGCCAAGCAACCGGTTTTTTTTTTTCCCACCAGAATACCACAATGGCAGAACTTAAGAATCGCGATATGAAAATGGAGGGGTGGTCCTGGCAGTGGCCCCTGGCTGGAATACACAGCACTACCCAGGCAGGGGCAGCGAGTGCCCCAATGCCAGCCTGCTCATCCCTGTAATGAAAGCAGACGAGGAGATGCAGCTGTGGCCCTGGGGGCAGGGGGGCATGTGGAAAGCTGGGCTCTGAGGCTGCAAACACCCTGAGTGCCAGTGGTCCCAGAGGGGGCAAGGCCTGTATCTGTACCTTTATTCCAGCCAGCCTCCTGCACAGGGCTGGGCCCACATCCTGGCCTCTGCATCTGAAAAACAAACAAGGACAGTGATGCAGACCAGCGTTTTTTAACCTGGATTCACCAAATGACCTTCAGAGAACCCAATTTATGAAATCCTGAAACTTTCTTTTTTTCCAAGACAGAGTCCCACTCTGTTACCCAGGCTGGAGTACAGTGGCGTGATCTTGGCTCACTGCAACCTCTGCCTTCCAGGTTCAAGCGATTCTCCTGCCTCAGCCTCCCAAATAGCTGGGATTACAGGCTCGCACCACCACACCTGGCTAATTTTTGTATTTTTAGTAGCGACGGGGTTTCAGGCTGGTCTTGAACTCCTGACCTCAGGTGATCCACCTGCCTCAATCTCCCAAAGTGCTGGGATTACAGGCCTGAGCCACCGCGCTCATCCTCCGCAAACTGTGTTTTAAAGTTATCTTTCTTGATATGATCTCTTGGCAGAAATTTAACACTGGCACTGCTGACGTTTAGAGCCACATCACTCTTCACTGTGGGGCGTCCCAGGCATTGCAGGACGTGTGGCTGTGTCTTTGGCCTCTGTACCCCCATTCCTACCCATTTTGGGGAGAGGATTCCTGTTTCCAAATAGCCTGTTTATCCCAGCTCAACTGCTCTTAGTCAAACTTGCCCAAGGCCTCCCAGACAGACCTGCAGAATCATTTCCAGAACAAGGCCTGCGAGTGAGACGCACACTCCTGGTAACCCCACAAGTGCCCGGAGCTTCAGACACACACGCACCTCATTTATACATATCTACACCTCAGGGTTCCCAGCAATGTTGCTGCCCCTCCCTCATGGAGCAAAGCAGGTAAGGTGTTTTCCAAAGCAAAACCCAAACGCTGCCTGGCTTTGGCTGCAAGTCATGTCATGTCAGGCCATAAACCATTCTCAGTGCCCACTGGTTCCCGGGCAATGAGTGTAGAAATCGCCACTTCCTCTTTGCCCCGAGGTCACAGGCACGGCAGAGCAACTGTCTGGTGCCGACAGGTCCAGGACAGCATCTGCAGGGCAGCCACTCACACCCACCCGGCAGCAAGGGCAGGCAGGGAGGGAGGGCAAGCTTCCGCCTCGCCTCTTACCTTGATCAGGGCTGGTGCGGGTCAGCCTGGTCACCCTGGCCAGTGCTCACACTGGAAGTCCATCACAGGCGAAGTCACCTCCTTCCTGTGTTAAATAACAAGAATGCTTGGCAAAGAATCAAGAACACAATCAAGTGGCTGCTATTAACTCAGACACCAGCAAACCCTTCCCCAGTCCTGTCCTGCGTGATCCTGACACAGTGTATGGCGTGACCCAGCGCACGCCAGACCTGACCGATCCTCTCACAGGTTCTTAAAACTCACTCCTGAAGGCTGCTCCTGAAGGTACCCTCTACCTTCCCACTATCCCTTCAGCCCCCTAGCGGCCAGCCTAGCCCAGAGCAAGGGTTAGAAAGCCCACTCACAAGGCCTGCCCTCTGATACCAGCAAAGGAAAACAGATGCCTGTCCATCAAACAGGAGTGTCAGACTATCAAACATTCAAACGTTCACGGGGCAGAACGCCGAGCGTAGACATAGCCTCTCTAATCTCTGCCACCTAATGACACAGATGTGACACGGCAGCCACAGCTGCAACGCCTCTAGGGGCAGTGTTCTGTAGAAGATGAAATAATCCGTTTTTATTCCCCTGGAGAGACAGCTTCTAGCCACAACGTGAACACAAAACCGACTGGTCCCCCCAGTCACTGAAGATGTCGCATAGCAGGGCTTAGTTACACTGGAGGATTGACCCTGTTCCAGCTCCCACGTACCAACTTACCCAACACCCCAAGCACATGCCGTTTCCAGTGAGCACACGTCCTAGAGAAAAAAGAAACCCCAATTTTGTATAAATCTTGCAAACACCACAGAAGGGCATCACACAAACACTGCATTTTTTGGGAGGCCGAGGCGGGCGGGATCACTTGAGATCAGGAGTTCAAAACCAGCCTGGCCAACATGGTGAAATCCCGTCTCTACTAAAAATACAAAAAAAAAAAAAAAAGTTAGCTGGCCCGGTGGCGGGCGCCTGTAATCCCAGCTACTCAGGAGGCTGAAGTAGGAAAATCGCTTAAACCCAGGAGGCAGATGTGGCAGCGAGCTGAGATCGCGCCACCGCACTCCAGCCTGGTCTACAGAGCGAGACTCTGTCTCAAAAAAGGCCGCGTTCCCGGTCTCCAGGAGGGTGGACCAAAGATGATCCCTGCCACCAGAAAGCTCACTGCCACAAGGGCCATTCTAGAAAAATCCGACCTAGGTTACTCGTTCCCCTTACTCTCTGGTTAATTTGCGGGAGGGGAAGCTGGAGTTACAACACTGTGCCACGGAACGCGGGCTGCTGATCCCCTGCAGGTACCAAGGCACCAGGACCATAAGGCGGAATGCCCGCCAGACATCTGAGCAGTCCTCCTTCGGCCAGAACAGCCTCCCGCTGAGCAGCCACAGTGACACGGAAACCACCGGACGCGTGGACACTGCCTAAGAAATCCATTTTTCAAAGATGCGACAAACATCTTCCCACAGCCTCAGCGACTCGGGAAGCAGCAGCAGGAGCGGAAGGGTCGTGGGTGAACGGGGTGCTTTTCTCTAAGATCCGAATTCGCGCACTGAGCTCTCACCAGGATTCTCGAAGCTTCCTGGCTGGAAACCGCGCAGGGCCGGGCAGCGCCCTCGCCACCAAGGAACACAGCAGCGGCGCCTCCTCCGCGGCCCGGGCCCCATCCCGCGGCTCACGCGGCCAGGACGCCCCAGGTCAGAGCCCGCCCCCTCCCCGCACCCGGAGGCCGGCAGCCGAGTCCCTTAGGCCGCGCAGCGCCCGCGAGAGCAAGAACGCAGGGCGGGGCCCGCGCAGGCGCTCGGGAAAGGGGCGGCAGGAGAATGCAAAGAGCCGACCCACCATGGCAGCCGCCGGCGCGCGCAGAGGACGCGAGAGGACGCGCCGCAGCTTTTATAGCGCGGACGGCGGCCCGCAGGAGTCAATCCTCCCCGCCCAAGCAGCGCCCCCCAGCGGTCCCCGGCCGTGCCGCTCCCCGCGCCCGCCGGTGGGCGCTGCTCCGTGGCTGGCGGGTGGGCGCGTGGGTTCGCCACGCAGAGCTGCGGAAGCGCCTGCACCGCGACGCCCCACAGGGCCAGCAGCCGGGGCCGCGCCGTCGCCGACCCGCCAGGTGCCGGGCACGCCGCGGGCACTCGCGGCTCCCCGTTTTCGCGGAGGATTCCCAGGCCGGGTCAGGAGGACGTTCCACGAGCCCGTAGGTCCCCGTGGTCCCAGCCATCCGCGGCTCCCGAACAGCGCCCGCCCGGGGCAGCGTGGGACTCCCACGACGCGCCCCGTCCCTTCCCCACCAGGGGCTCTACCGGTGTCGGCCATGGCGCGGGTACACACCAGGCGCCTAATGAGTGCTGAGGCGGGCGAGGGTCCCGGCCGGCGGGGTAACCCCGGCCAGGCCTGCCTAGCGCCCTGTCTGCGCTGTGTCCTGGGACCTCGGTCACCGCGCAGGGCGGGACACCGAGGCCTCGCGACCAAGCGACTCTCCGCGGTTTCCCGGCTGCGAACGGTGGTGCCGGGACTCGGACCAGGACGCGAACTCCAGAGCAGGGGATGACAGGCCAGAGCCGCAGCGGCCGGGAGGAAAGCCGCGCTGCTGTCCTGGGGCTGGGCAGCCTCTGCATTGCTCAGCGCAGACCGCTCTGGCCTTAAGCCTGGAGGGGACACCAGAAGATGAGGCTTCTCGCTCAGCCTGCTCTCTGCAGCCACAGGCAAAGGCCAGGAAGGCCGGGGTGCAGGAGCTGGCATAGGAGCTGGCTGCAGCTCGGGTGCTGGCTTAGAGGGGGCAGGAGCTGTTGATGAATTCAACTCAAATTTTCATTGCCTTTGCAAAGCCAGAAAACACCTCAGGGCTCCTAAGAAATGCCCCAGCCCAGGACCCCAGGACACCTCGCAACTGGGCTGCAGCTGTGTTGTCTGATGCGCCTCCCTGTGTGGCCCCACCTGGTGTTGGGGCTGGAGCTGGCATCAGAGCAGGCTCCAGCTCCAGAGATGGTGCAGGCTCTGTCCTAGCACTGACATGGGTGTTGGAGACAAACTGGCTCTGCCCCGGGGACTGACGTTCTGGAACTGCCTCTAGCTGTGTTGCTGTTGCTAGTCTTTGCCCTGGGAAGAGTGTCAGAGCTGGTCCTAGCTCTGGATATGGTGCTAGAGCTGGTTCTTGATTGCATTTTGCTCTAGAGCTGGCAGGAACTCTGGCTCTCGTGCTGAAGCTGGTGCAGGAGCTGGTGCAGGTCTGAGATGGCTATAGCTCTGGAGGGGCCTCTAATTCTGGTTCTGGTTGTGGAATCAGCCATCGCTTTATGTCTGGTGCCAGCTCTGGCTCTGGAGGTGGTGCTGCAGCTGGCCCTGCCTCTGGACCTGTCACTGGCTTGAGGCCATGCAAATGGTTTTGAAGCTGTTCCTGGCTGGAGGGCGGATGCTGGAGCTGTGCTGGAGCCGGCACAGAGATGGCTAGAGCTGCCCCTATCTCTGGGTGTGCTGCTGGAGCTGGCTCTGATCCTGGAACTAGCACCAGAGTTGTAGCTGGAGCTGGCTCTACCTTCTGAGCTGGTACAGGGGTTGGCTGTAGCTCTGTAGCTAGTGAAAGCTCTAGCTGTGGAGAGAGGGCAAGAGACATCTCCTCCTCCAGAGATACTGAGTCCCCTGCACCCCGACCTAGCACTTGCTCTGTGCTGGGGGACAGAGCTACCGAGCACTTACTGAAACCGGTATGCGTAGCCCCGGAGCAGGCCACGACCTGCTGAGACTCAGGAGAGGACCTGAACCCCAGCACCTGAGAGAGGAGCTGCCCCGTAACAGTGGGGTACTTAGAAGGTGGAGATGTCGCATCTCCTGCCCGGGTCACATGACAGAAGTCAGAGGGTAGGTAGGTGGCACTTCTGTGCAGGTCAGCCCGGGCTGGGTGTGGTGGCTCACGCCTATAAGGCCAACACTTTGGGAGGCCAAAGCAGGCGGATCACCTGAGGTTAGGAGTTCGTGACCAGCCTGGCCAACATGGGAAAACCCCGTCTCTACTAAAAATGCAAAATCAGCCGGGCTTGGTGGCACATGCCTGTAATCCCAGCTAGCGGAAGGCTGAGGCAGGAGAATCACTTGAACCTGGGAGGCAGAGGTTGCAGTGAGCAGAGATTGTGCCACTGCACTCCAGCCTGGCAACAGAGTGAGACTCTGTCTCAAAAAAAACCAAAAAAACAAAAAAACAAAAGTGACAGCAACAGACAGCCTGCAGTCCCAGAGCACCCACACTCTCTGTGACGACTCAGAATTTCTTCCAGACTTCACAGATCACCATTCTGGATAAAACAACAAATTAACTAAACGTGGACACCTTCCCCTCCCTGCTCTGGCTGCCTTGTGGACACACAGGTTCACACCAAGGTCATTACCAAGGGTTTGCATCCCCCCCAAGCTCTCCCCCCCACCACACCCCTGAGGGTTGGGACATTCTGGAATTGCTTTGTTGATCGGCACTGATGGGGAGGGCTTTGAAGGAGGCGTGTGATCATCTTCAGGTCGAGGCCTGGACGAAGCTGGCCCTGAGGCTGGAAGACATTCCTGGAGAAAACGTAGGGGCTCTTGGCCTCTACACGAAGTCCAAATGAAGTGGGCGGTGAAGTGGGCAGTGGGTGTGGGAGTGGGAAGGTGGAGGTGTCACGCCCCTGTCCCTGGTCACATGACGGAGGTGGAAGGGTGAGTACAAGTCAGAGTACCCAGTGGAGCCCCGCAGGGCTGCTGGCAAGTGCTCCTGGGGCTGCAGAGTGTGTGAAGCCAGGCACTCCAGGACGTTTTGGCCATGAGCAGGGATCAGGCCCCCATGGGGAAGGGAGAGTGCTGGGGAGGTCTGACCCTGGCAGGGGCAGATCGGGGGAAGCTGACTGTGCAGGGCTGAACAGTGTCCCCAAAATGTCGTTCCACCTGAACCTGTAACCCCAGACCGTGGGTGGAATCAGGTGTCTGGGCGCAGCGGCTCACACCTGTAACCCCAGCACGTTGGGAAATCAAGCTGGGAGGATACTTGAGCCTAGGAGTTCGAGACGAGCCCAGGCAACATAGAAAGACCCTGACTCTACAAAAAATAAAAACAAGTTAGCTGGTGTCGTGCTGCACACTCATCCCAGCTACTCGGGAGGCTGAAGTAGGAGGATCGCTTGAGCCCAGGAGGTCGAGGCTGGAGTGAGCCATGATTGTGCCACGGCCCTCCAGCCTGAGTGACAGAGTGAGACCCTATCTCAAAAAAACAAATCCAAAGACAAAATAAGGTCCTAGATCCAATGACTGCTGAGAGGAGGAGGGCCGGCCACAGCAGACAAGGCCTCAGGAGAGGGGGACAGTGGTGGGAGAGCTACAGCCCCAGCCTCAGAACACCCAGACCTACCAGCACCGCCCGCGGCTGGAAGAGACAGGAAAGAGCCTCCTTCAGCGCCCTCGGACGAGCGCAACCCTGCAACACCCGGGTCTGGACTTCCAAGTCCAGACCTCTAGAACTGAGAATGAGCTTCTGATGTCCCCAGTTTGCAGTGTTGGGGCATGTCAGGACCTCCTACAGCCGGTGGCCATTCACAGTGCAGGCCAGACACACTCAGCCTGACCCCCACGGTCCACGTTGCTTTCGTCACCTGGAGGTCGGCCCTTCCTATCCAGTTCTTTGAAACTGTTGGGGCTTTTGGTTAACAGAAAGAAGAAAGATGACCCAGTCATGTGCAGTAAAAAAGCCGTCAGCCCAAACTGGTGACTCTGGGTCTTTAAACACCTTCCATGGGGCCACACAGGTGCCCAGTCCCGTGCCAGAACCTTTGGGAATTGCAAACTATGACCAAAATTGTGGGGCTCTGGCAAGAGCCTCAGGCCACTCCCTGCCACTTTTTCTTCCCCAACCTGGACCTCGAAGGCCCAGCGGAGTGACCATTGTAATTCCAGGACAGAACTGCACAGGGTCCTCGGGAGGTCGGGGGTGTCCAGGAACGCTGGCCAGCCCCATCGGCCTGGCTGCAGCTATCTCTGCTGCCAGCAAGCAAGGATGTCCGCGGGCTGTGGGCTCACCTGGGGGCTCATCGGTAGCAGACACACCTGTGGGCTCCCCTGGATTTTTTTTTTTTTTTTTTTTTTTTGAGGCTGAGTCTTGCTCTGTCACCCAGGCTGGAGTGTAGTGGCACGATCTCGGCTCACTATAGCCTCCCAGTTCAAGGGATTCTCCTGCCTCAGGCTCCCAAGTAGCTGGGATTACAGGCATGCACCACCACGCCTGGCTGATTTTTGTATTCACTAAAAGAGGAGGTTTCACCATGTTGGCCAGGCTGGTCTCGAATTCCTGACCTCAGGTGATCCACCTACCTGTGCCTCCCTCCCAAAGTGCTGGGATTACAGGCGTGAGCCACCGCACCCAGCCTCCCCTGGATACTTGTTCTCAGCTTCCTCCAGAGATAACCCTGGCTGTGCTGCTGCCTCTGAAATGGGGGTCAGGGAAATGGTGGTGTTCAGGAAGCAGCTGAGGTTGTGGTGTCTCTGAGGCTCACTCCAGGGCCATGGAGTGGAGCTAACCCACAGGGCTGTGTGTGATGAAAAGGCGTCATAGACCGCACGGGCTCTGCAGAGGGTGGCGGCTGGCACCCACAGAACCTCAAGCAACTCTGACCCACCAGCTGGCACGCCGCGGAGGGAGGTGCACTGGTGCGGGTGGTGTGTGCGCGTCTAACCTCGCCTGCTGTCCCTCCCTCCCTGCCCGTGGGACCCCAAGTGGCCCCTCTCCCCATTCTCCCGGCTCCTTCCCTTCTTCCTTCTTCTCCTCCCCACTGACAGGATTGAGTTGTGGAGATGGCAGTTTCCCTGGGCCCAGGGAAGGGAGGGAGCAGAGCCGGAGGTCCCGGAACAGAGCAATTGCCCTCACCCTGGTGAATGGGCGGTTCAGAGGCCCACACTCGGGTTTCTCGAGGCTGGACGGCAGTTTGGGGCTCCCGCTCAGCTCACGTCCTGCCTCTGCAGCTAGCCGGCGTGAGGGAGCAGAGATATCGGAGGGGTGTCAGGGGCCTGGGCCCACCTCTCCATGACTGTGCCTTGGCCTGGGATTCTGGAAGAGGTGGTCACATCTCTGCCACTCTTTAATGTTTACTGAGACTGTGTCTGCTCTATAACCCAGGTTGGAGTACAGTGGTGCGATCTTGGCTCACTGCAACCTCTGCCTCCTGGGTTCAAGCAATTTTCCTGCCTCAGCCTCTTGAATAGCTGGGATTACAGGCGTGTGCCACCACATCTGGCTAATTTTTTAGTTTTTTTTTTTTTGAGACGGAGTCTCGCTCTGTCGCCCGGGCTGGAGTGCAGCGGCCGGATCTCAGCTCACTGCAAGCTCTGCCTCCCGGGTTTACGCCATTCTCCTGCCTCAGCCTCCCAAGTAACTGGGACTACAGGCGCCCGCCACCTCGCCCGGCTAGTTTTTTGTATTTTTTTTTTTTAGTAGAGATGGGGTTTCACCGGGTTAGCCAGGATGGTCTCGATCTCCTGACCTCGTGATCCGCCCGTCTCGGCCTCCCAAAGTGCTGGGATTACAGGCTTGAGCCACCGCGCCCGGCCATTTTTTAGTATTTTTAATAGAGAAAGGGTTTCACCGTGTTGGCCAGGATGGTCTTGATCTCTTGACCTCGTGATCCGCCTGCTTCGGCCTCCCAAAGTGCTGGGATTACAAGTGTAAGCCACTGTCCTGGCCTATGTATATATTTTTTGAGACAAGGCCTCACTCTGTTGCCCAGGCTGGAGTGCAGTGGCGTGATCCTCCCAGGCTCAAGCAATCCTCCCACCTCAGCCTCCTGAGTAGCTGGGACTACAGGCGCCCACCACCATGCTCAGCTAATTTTTGTATTTTTTGTAGAGATGAGGTCTCACCATGTTGCTTGGGCTCCTAACTACTTTTCTGCACACAGGAGAGCTTTCTTTCTTTCTTTCTTTCTTTTTTTTTTTTTTTTTTGCGACGGAGTCTCACTCTGTCTCCCGGGCTGGAGTGCAGTGGCCGGATCTCAGCTCACCGCAAGCTCCACCTCCTGGGTTTACGCCATTCTCCTGCCTCAGCCTCCCGAGTAGCTGGGACTACAGGCGCCCGCCACCTCACCCGGCTAGTTTTTTGTATTTTTTTAGTGGAGACGGGGTTTCACCGTGTTAGCCAGGCTGGTCTCGATCTCCTGACCTCGTGATCCGCCCACCTTGGCCTCCCAAAGTGCTGTGATTACGGGCTTGAGCCACCGCGCCCGGCCCTCAGCTTTATTTCTCATAAGGGATTGCAGCCAGCAAGGCAGCCCTTCTGACAGGCTGGGAAGCGTAGCCTCGGGCCAGAAGCCTGGAACAGACACTTGGAGGGAGGGGCAGAGGGAACAGGAATTTGTGCTGAAGGAGATGGCCAAATACAGATGTTCAACAAGCTTCAGGAGGAGTCATGAATATTCATGAAAGGAGAAGCATGTATACGTGCCGCTGAGTGAATTCTCCGTGGACTGTACAGAACCACTCTCTGAGGGGTCTGACCTCTCACCCCGTCATGGCTGAGGACTCGGGTTCAGGGGTTCAGGGTCTCTTTGGAACCCCCTTGGCCAGAAGAAGGTCCATTCATGGGGCCCAGGCACAGTGACTCACGCCTGTAATCCCAGCACTTTGGGAGGCTGAGACGGGCGGATCACGAGGTCAGGAGATCGAGACCATCCTGGCTAACACGGTGAAACCCCGTCTCTACTAAAAAAATACAAAAACTAGCCGGGAGAGGTGGTGGGCGCCTGTAGTCCCAGCTACTCGGGAGGCTGAGGCAGGAGAATGGTGTGAACCCGGGAGGCGGAGCTTGCAGTGAGCTGAGATTCGGCCACTGCACTCCAGCCTGGGCAACAGAGCGAGACTCTGTCTCAAAAAAAAAAAAAAAAAGAAGAAGAAGGTCCATTCATTCAGCGAGGGGGTTTGTCTCAGACAATCTCCTGTCATCGTATGGAATGAGACCACCACTTCCCCTGTTGTCCTTCCCAGCTTCTCCCCCACCTCCCCTTTTCCCTAGTTTATAAGACAGAAGAAAAGGGAGAAAGCAAAAAGTTGGAAAGAAATGGAAGATAAATAGCCAGATGACCTTGGCGCCACCACCTGGCCCTGGTGGTTAAAATAATAATAATAATATTAACCCCTGACCAAAACTACTGGTGTTATCTGTAAATTCCAGACATTGTAGGAGAAAGCACTGTAAAACTTCTTGTTCTGTTAGCTGATGGATGTAGCCCCCAGTCACGTTCCTCACGCTTACTTGATCTATTATGACCTTTTCACGTGGACCCCTTAGAGTTGTAAGCCCTTTAAAGGGCTAGGAATTTCTTTTTCGGGGAGCTTGGCTCTTAAGACGTGAGTCTGCCTACGCTCCCGGCCGAATTAGAAACCTCTTCCTTCTTTAATCCGGTGTCTGAGGAGTTTTGTCTGCGGCTCGTCCTGCTACAATCACCCCTTGAATGAGACCCAAGCCCTTCACTGCGGCCTTCAAGGTGCCATGGTCCGGTGGGCCCCCTCCTGCTCCTCTGCGTGGCTCTCCCCACCGCCGTGCTCATACTGGCATGCCCAGTCTCTTTGAGAAGCCATTTTCTCTACTCTGATGTCTTTTCAGAAGTCACATCCTGTTCTAGGGATGCACCCCTGCTCCTCCAGCCCCACCCGAACTGACTTAATACCCACCACACTTCCCTGGTCAACCCAAATGCTACGTCCCCCAGGAAGCTCTCCCTGATGCTGCCCTGGATGGAATGAGTCAGACCTGCTGTTGTTGGGCCCTGGCTGCCCCTAGATAGACTTCTAGGGTCTATACTCGAGTATCCGGATGATCTAGGGTCTATACCCGAGTATCCGGGTGATCACGCTGCTGAGGTTGGCTTCTCCTGATCGGGCATTAACTCTGGGACTGCGTTTTGCGGATTCTGCTCCCTAATGCAGCCACAGGGGCAGCACGCTGCCTGGCACGTCCTGGGGGCTCCTCCATGTTGGTTGCAAACGGCTTCCTGAGAAAGTGCAGGATGCCAAGGAACACAGAGGGTGGCGGCGGCATGGAGGGCAGAGGGAAGGCACATGGCGAGGACTGCGTTGGGCCAGCCTGTGGTCTATTTCATGGAAGACAGGGAACAGCAGCGGCCTGCAGTGTGCTCCAGAGGACACTGCGGAAGAGGCCTGGCTGACATCTCGCCACCCGGTCAGCCTGTACCCTCCTTTCTCATTCTTTCTGTGATCATAAAGGATCCCTTGAAACACTTGAGTTTCACACTGTCAACGACCTAGAGCCACCAAACACCTCTCAACAAGCCGTGGTCTCCACCTGACATCTGGAACAATGCTCCCCGGGTCTGAGAGGACCACACTTCGGAAGGAAAGAGCAGAGGACGCTGGCTCTCATGGCAGGATGGTGTGTGCACAGGAAGCTGTGGGAGAGGAAAACGACCATGCGTGGGTTGGCTGCTCGGAGGAGAAACACGAGCCGTGAACACGTCTGCCCCGGCCGCCCCCTGGTTCCACGCGTGCTCGTCTTGGGCACCACGAGAACACAGCCATGCAGCCCCTGATCCTGTAGCCACAGCTGTGGCACCGCCTGGTCAGATGCAGCATCTGCTCCGGGCACCTCTCGCTGTCGGTGCAAGGCCTGCCAGGCCAAGCCCCGATTCTCAGGGGTGGCAGGAGGCAGGGCAGGAGGCATATTTGGGCAGATCTTTAAAATGGCACCTTTCGGCCGGGCACGGTGGCTCAAGCCTGTAATCCCAGCACTTTGGGAGGCCAAGATGGGCGGATCACGAGGTCAGGAGATCGAGACCATCCTGACTAACACGGTGAAACCCCGTCTCTACTAAAAAAATACAAAAAACTAGCCGGGCGTGGTGGCGGCGCCTGTAGTCCCAGCTACACGGGAGGCTGAGGAGAATGAGGGAACTCTGGGAGTGGAGCTTGTAGGAGCGCAGATCCGCCAGACTCCCAGCCTGGGGCGATGAGCCAGACTCCTGCCCCAAAAGTGGCACCAGCTAGGGGTCCTGCTTCTCCCTCTTCCCCAATGAATCAGCTTCCCGTTGGGTGGGACGGGCAGGTGGGGCCAGGAGGGCAAAAGGCTGAGGGCACAGTTTACCGTCTTTCGGGAGGATGACGGCGGCCTTGGAGAGCCCCAGAATGTCACACGCATCCATGAACTCCTTCAGACTCTGGAAGCTCGAAACGTTCTGTCTATCTGAGGTTGAGATCAGGATCACATCAGAGGCTCCAGCTCTGACCATTTTAGCATCTGCACCCTGGCCCCCATCGCCACCCTGGGAGCTGCTGAAATGTCCTCAGAGCTTAGGTGTGAAGCAGGGATCGGCCACAGGAGGACAGCGGCCTCTGGGTCCCTCCCCACTTACGAGGCAGCTAGGCTCGGGAAGCCAGGGTCACCACGCTGTTGCCTGGGGAGCCCTCTCTGCTTGCAGAATACCCTCCAGCCATCCCCCAGCTGTGCCCCGGCTTGCTGCACCCTGAGCGTGCCCTGCCTCGACTGAGACCCCAGGACCCCACCTCCCCTCGACCCCTTCCAACCGGAGGGCCACTCCTTTCCCTGTACCCCAAGTGGTTGGTGCCTAGAATTGGGTTTGTGGCCCTTAACCCACACCGGGTCACTTCCACACCCCTCCATCCCGGGCAGACTCCTACCTGGGACCCCTCTGGTACCTCCTCATCCCCACTGCATCCCTCACCCAGAACGTTGCACCTGCACCTGCCACCATCCTGGTGGCCTCCACGCCACCTGGATGGCCCACCCTGCTCTGCAGCCTCTTCCTGACGTCCCCCATCCTTGCTTCAGCGACCTCCAGGACCTGCCTGCTGTGGTCTCGGCTTCCACTGCCCCTGCCCTGACCACCGCCCCAACCCCCACTCTCTCTGCCCACCTCACCCCCGGGTCCTGCCCAGCCCCGTGTGCCCAGCACCCCTCTATGCCTCTCTCTGCACTCCCTCCACCATCCTTTGCCATCCACTGTGCCCGCTCACGGAAAAGCAGCAGGTTCTTGTAGTTTTGGGCTGCGCGCCCCAGGCGGAGGTAGACCAGGCCGTAGCTGTAGTCAGTGGACAGCACGTGGAAGGCCTTCACCCCTTTCACTGAAAGAGATGCCCAGAGATGCCCGCTGGTTCCTGGATGGCGTGGCTGTGCCCACCCAGAGCCCTGACCCCTGGTGTCTGAGGCCTCGGAGCCCCCAGCTGGGTGCAGTGTCCAGAAAGGACTGAGTGCCCTCCTGGGGCCTCCCCTCCCGGGCCAGGCCTGCTCAAGGCACCGAGGGGACAGAGGCGTCCCACGCAGCTCCTCCGGGGCTCAGAGCCCGAGCACACCGCCCTCCCATCCTTCCCTCAGGCCCACCGCGTACGCACAGGTGTTCCTGAACACCGGCTTCTTCCCGTCTTTCCTCAGGATCACCTCCTGGGACTGGCACCCCTTCAACCTGGGGCAAGGCAGGGGCTCAGGCTGCAGACCAGGGAACCCCTCCTCCCCCACTCCGGCCACCGAGTCCCACCGACACATCTCGGTCCCGCCCCTGCTCCCATGGGACCTGGGAAGGTTGGGGCACCAGGTCCCCAGTTTTTTGCTTCACTATCCAACTCTTGTCAATTTGAGGCTCTGTGGTGTGAGGATTTTCCAATTCGGACCAGGGCCTGTCCCACGGCACGGGAGACACTCCCAACTCCCACCTGTGTGGGGGCCCCAGGGGCTGCAGGCGGCTTCCTCGGAGTTCAGGGGGAGGAAGTTGGGGGACGGTTCTTGTGGAACTTCCAGACAGACAGGCTCCTCCCAGACTCCTTTCCAGCCCCCAGGCAGCTCCCTCCTCCTGGAAGGGGACACCCTTGCCTGGGGGGCGCTGCCCACTCACCGGCTGAAGGCAAGGAGCAGCCGGAGCTGGCCTACTTTGTTCACCTTTATCACGGACGCCCCCAGCTTCCTCTTGTCCCTGGCCGGCAAGAATCCCTGGGCGTCAGTGGCTGTGGCCAGAATGTACCAGAACCCTGAAAACTGCGCAGCAGGTGTGTGGGCGGGGACGAGAGCTGCCACCCAGGGGCTGTCCCCACCCCCGAGGTTCCCAGCTAGAGAACCCAGGAGACAAGTGACCCTTCTGTGAACCGGAGTTCCAGCCCCACCTGGGTGCCGCCTTGGTCCCGGCCACTCAAGCCCTGGCCACTGGAGCTGGGCCGCAGAGAACCAGGTGCCCGGAAGATCAGGGACCCCAGGCAGCACAGGGCTGGGCCGTGGCACCAGCAGGTGGAAGGCCTCTCTACCTCAGAGGCCCCTGCTCCTTTCCACGTGGCCTCCTAGGGGCTGGATACTGCTCGGCCACTTCCCTTCCCGCCGGCCCTCGGCCCCCAACTCTGCCTGCTGCCAACCCCAGCGCCCTGGGCACCACTGTGCCAATGAGTGCTGCTCCCATGGCTCACTCTGCAGGTGCCCAGGCCCTCCCGCTACAGAACATGCTCCACTTGCTCCACACCCACTCTGCCCTCTCGGCGTCTTCCAACCTCCTCGACCACAGCTCTCTGGGCCCCTCCACCCTGACCCTCCTGAACCCCCGACTCCCCTGAACCCCTCGAGGCTCCCTGACTCTGCCCTGCAGCTTGCGGGGCCCCTGTGCTGGAGGCTGCAGTGGGAGAAGCCAGGTGGGCATTGCCTGTGCCTGGAACTCCTGGTAGCCCTGCTCCTGGGCGGCTGCCGGGAGACTGTGCAGGAGCCTCCTCTAGCTCCAGGGCCGGTGCCCGGCTCAGGGACCAGCGGCGCATGGCTCACCTTGTTCCAGTTGAGGGTGTGGGACTCCCTGGGGTACCAGTCCTGCACCTGGGACCCTGCAGCCAGCACCAGCACCAGCACCAGCAGCCCCTGCCTCATCCTCCTCCTCCTCCCTCAGCCACCAAGGCCAGGGTTTAAACCTCCCCGGAGCCACCAGCCTGGGTCGGGAGGGGAGGGAGGCAGCAGGTGTGGCCTTGGGCTCTGCTACCCTCTCCCCGCCCAGGGACCACCCCCAGACACTCAGACGCAGCCGGCACAGCTCCGCCCCGTGGTCACTGCTGGCCTGGGCTGCCCCGGCAGACAGAGGCCGCTCTGAGGCCCCAGGACCCTCCTGCCCTCAGTGCCCAGCCTGTAGTCACTGTGTGTACCCCTGAGACTCATTAAGCCCTGGTCCTCATCCCAGGCCTCCCAGGTGACAGGCAAAGGGCTGGTCGTAGCCCTTCTGGGGCATATGTGGACGTGGGGAGCACCATGCGGCAGCCACACACACTGCCCCTGCCACCTTCTTGAGGGCCTGGCACCACAGCACCTGAGCAGGCACCAAAGGGTGGGCCGGGGCTGTGTGCCCGCGCCTGTGAGTGTGTCTGTGTGCATGTGTGGGTATGTGCTCATATGTGCACGTGTGTGCATGCCCAGCCTTGCAGGTCAAAGCATCCGTGTGCGCCTCACCTCACCCCAGCATGAGCCTCGCACAGTCCCCAGCCCCGCATCCAGCCCCCAGGCCCCCACAGCCTGTGCTTCTCCCAGCACGACAGGCAGCCCCCCACGCCCATCAGAACACAGGAGGACCTGCAGGCTCGGGCATCTGGGGTCCCCATCCCTGCCCAGGCAAGAGCCACAACCCCAGCCCAGAGAAGCCTGAGCCTGGGGGGTCAGGGGCCCCTCTGAGCCCCACCAGCCTCCGCGCTCTTGTCCTAGGCAATCTGTGGAGCCTGTGGCACCCCAGCCGTGGTCCTGGTGGACGTCATTGCTGGCTTCCTCCCAGGCTTTGTCCCCCGACCAGCCCCCACCTCCAAGCCGGGACCTGAATTTGGGTGTCTGAAGACCCAGAGGGACTCTGGCAAGGGACTGGGTTGGGCACACGTCTTCTCTGCAGCTGGCTCTATGGTTCTGTGGCTTGGCCCTTGGTGACGACCCCTGCCATCCTCCCCGCAATCCCCGGCTGGCCCCCAGTCAAGAGCACCCCTGGTTTGCTGTGGAATTGCTTTATTCTGAGCTGGAGCTGAGCCCTGGGAGCCGCTGAGCGAAATGGGCGGACCCTGGCCGGGTCACAGGACCCTGCGGGCGCTGTCCCTGCTGGGGACGCAGCACTCACTGAAAACCAAGACAAGTGTGAGGGGCCCAGCCCACCACGGAGGCGCCCTCCACACCCTCAGCCACCTTAGAGGCAGTGGAGCCACGAACCCGTGGGCTTGGGCAGAGAGTCCTCCCGCCCACTGTGCGTAGGGTGGCCTCCCCCACCCCAACCCCCAGGGGAGCCCAGGGTGAGGCTCAGGACGGCGGCTTACCGGGAGGATCTTGTGAGCACAGGTGACTAGAAGGGGAGGCAAGACTGGCTGTGAAAAAGGACTGAGCCCCCCAGGGCCCCACCCACAGGACTCGTCTGCTGTGGGGACCAGCCCCCAGGCCTGACTGTGGGCAGGGGCAGGTGAAGACCCCCTCAGCCTGCCTGACTCCCTGAGAGTGACTGAGTCAGGCAGAAGCCAGAATCAGCCCCAGGGTCTGTGCCACCCCATCGTGCCCTGTGGGCACCAGAACTTGCCCCAAGCCTCCCCTGTGGCTGCTCTGGTGGGCACTCACAGTCCTTCTGCAGCTGGGCCTGCTGCTGGGACAGGAAGCCCAGGCCCCTGCTCCACTTGGTGAAGAGTCCCATGGCCTCCTGGCTGGCTGCCTCCGTCCGACCTGGGGGCACCAGGGCAGTGCAGGGGGAGGCAACCTCTGAGAGCCGGGGAGGGGCCAGGGAGGAGCCGGGGAGAGGCCAGAGAGGAGCCGGGGGGGGCGGGGGAGGAGCGGGGGAGGGGAAAGGGGAGGGGGAAAGGGAGGAGCTGGGGCGGGGACAGGGAGGAGCCCGGGAGGGGCCAGGGAGGGGCTGAGAGGGGCCAGGGAGGAGACCGCCTGCCCTGGGATGCTGGCCACGGCCCTTCCAAGGCCACCTCCAGTGTAGCGAGCCTCAAGGTGGGGGAACTTGGCCTGCATGAGGCCCCGAGTGGCCCACCCACCACACAGCTCGCCGCGTGGCCCCCGCACGGCGCACTCACTGTACAGCTCCACCGTGTTGAAGGGCTCGTCCCCAAACTCCAGCTGAGTGAAGATGATGGCATAGTCTCTGAAGTTGGTGGCCAGCACCCGGAGCTCCAGCACGCCTATTGCTGGGAAACAAATCCCCCGCCGTGGGGGAGGGCAGCTGCTGTATCCGTCCAGAGGCTACTGAGCTGGTGCTGGCCAAAGGGACGGAGGGTCCAATTCAAGTGAGAGCCCCCAACCGCAGGAGACCCCTCGAAGCACACCCAGAGCCCCCAAGCTTTGTCCCCCGACCCCGATCCCACCTGGTGCCAGCATCAAGGGGTTTTCAGAAACTGATGGACAGACAGACAGACAGACAAGCACTGCCCAGCCTGTCCCGGGTGTGAACGAGGAGTCGCTGGGTCACACTGGCCCAGCCCTGTCCCTATGGACAGCCACTGGACAGGCCCCTTGCCCTCTGCACCTATGGGGACCTTGGCTGGACTCCACTGGCATCTGAGCCTGCTGGGAGCAAGGTTCCAGTCCTCTGTCCAGGGGCCTCTCTTCACCCTCAGGATGGGCACCAATCCTAAGACCAGAACCTGTAGCCTCCTGGCATTCGGGAGTGGAGTCAGCCCTCCGTCCCTGGCCGCAGGGGGCCTGGGGATGCTGCAGGGAAGAACGGCCTGGGTGAGGCCGTGGTGGTCAGACTCACAGGGATTCTCAAACACCCATCCGGAGTTTCGCTTCAACAGCTCCGTGACACTCTGGCTGCACCCCTGCAGCCTGGAAAAGAAGAGGCCCATCACCCACTCAGGGTCAAGACCCCGGGGCCCGGTGAGAGGAGACGGAGCTCAGGAGTCGAGTCCAGGCCAGGCCAGCCGGCAGCGAGGCCAGAGCTTCCATCTTCTGCCAGATGCCCCGATGTCTGGAAACCTGCTCTCAGAGAGTGGATGGCGTGGGAGTCCTAAGAGGGGCGGACACTCCCATTCACCTCCTGAGAGATCCTCAGTGCCAGATCTCCACCAGGAACGCTGAATGCTGCTGAGGACGCAACAGGAGACTCAACAGACGGGAGGTTCGCCTGCAACTCAGGGGAAGAGGCCGCCGCTCCCTAAGTGGTCAGTCCCCAGAGTAAGAAAAACCCAGCAAAGGTGCAGTGGCATTTGCCAACGAAGGAAGCTGAGGCTGAAGTCCACGTGGGAGAAACAGCAAGAAGAACTAGGAAAGCCGTGTGTGAGGTGCCACCTCAGCCTGGAGCCCCTTGGTCCCAGCTCACCCTGAGGCCAGGCCTGGCCTGGGGGCGGTGCAGCAGGGCCCCTGCCCATAGCCTCCAGGCGTAGGTGCAGGGGGAGGGCACGCTGGGTAGGAGGGCAGGTTCTCCTCTCTGGGCCCTGTGTCTGGCTCAGTGGTTCAGGCCCGGGCTCTGCCACCAGCTTGCCGGGGGTAGACACCCACCATGCCACCCAGCAGGCCACTCTTCTGCGAAGGGAGGCAGGCACTGACTCCTGCCCCAGCATGGCTACCCCTACAGCCTGGCTGCCCTGTAGGTGTCCTCTGCATAGCACGACCTCAGGGGCCGGCCCCTCCTTTAAGGCCACACAGCTTCTGGGTCCCCCAGGGCCAGTCCAGACCAGCATGGGCAGTAGGGGATGAGTTGGGCCAGCCCTTGGGGGGGTCCCAAAGGCAGGAGCCTCAGGGCAGGAGGGGTGGATGCTGGAGGGTTGGAGGCTGGAAGGTTGGAGAATTGGAGGCTGGACACCCATCCCTGCACACTGCCACCAGCCGTGCATGTGGTCAGGTGCACCAGCCTGAGGCCACAAGGCCAGTCTGGCCGACAGCCTGCATGACCATATTGTTTGGGGATTTATATTATAAAAGAACCAGTGGTTCTTAGGCCCAAATGCATTACCCTCCTTTAAACAGAATTCCCAGAAAAGCCTGCCGAGAGGACCGGCTTCCCCAGCTCTGACCCCAGCCTGCAGCCAGATGGCCCAGGACAGGGATGCATCAAGGAGTGTGGTCAGAGCGGTGCCCGGCCGTGGTATTGAAGGTGGGAGTCCCACCTGGAGGCCCCAGGGACACAGATGTGAGTAGCTGGGCAGAGGGCTGGTGGCTCTGCGCAGAGCCCAGCGGGAAAAGTGAGGGGAGTGCAGGGGGGCCGTGGGAACCCCCAGGCCATGGTGCCCGGGAGCAGATGTGCAAAGGACGTGATGTGCCTGAGCCACAGGCCTGCCTGCGGGAAGGCCTGGCAGGACCCACCCCACTCACCCGTGCTGAGAGGACAGCAGTCGCAGGTTGTTTTCTGGAGTGAGGGTCACCACCACCCCAGCGACGTTCTTCATGTCCTTCTCCACGGCAAAGCTCTTTTCCCGGGAGGCCACCGCAAGCACGTACCAGGGCCCAAGAAGCTGCATTGAGGCCGCTCCTGTGAGGGCCGCCAGCCCTCCAGCCTCCAGCCCTGCAGCCTCCAGCCTCCAGCCATCCAGCCTCCACCCTCCAATCGTCCAGCCCTCCAACCCTCCAGCCTTGCAGCCTCTAGCCTCCAGCCATCCAGCCTTCCACCCCTCTACCCTCCAGCCTCCAGCTCTCCAGCCCTCCAGCCTCTAGCCCTTCAGTCTCCAGCCTCCAGTTCTACAGCCCCCCAGCCTTCCACCCTTCTAGCCTCCAGCCTCAGCCTCCAGCCTCCAACCCTCCAGCCTCCAGCCTTCCAGCCTTGCAGCCTCTAGCCTCCAGCCCTCCAGGCTTCCACTCCTCTAGCCTCCAACCTCTAACCCTCCAGCCACCAGCTCTCCAGCCCTCCAGCCTCCAGCCCTGCAGCCTCCAGCCTCCACCCTCCAACCATCCAGCCCTCCAGCCTCCAGCCTCCAACCTTCCCACCCTCCAGCTTCCAGCCTTCCAGCCCTGTAGCCTCTAGCCTCCAGCCCTCCAGCCTTCCACCCCTCTAGCCTCCAGCCTCTAGCCCTGCAGCCACCAGCTCTCCAGCCCTGCAACCTCCAGTCTCCAGCTCCAATCCTCCAGCCTCCAGCCCTCCAGCATCCACCCCTCCTGCCCTGAGGCTCCTGCCTTTGGGACCCAAGGGCTGGCCCAACTCATTCCCCACTGCCCATGCTGGTCTGGGCTGGCCCTGGGAGACCCAGAAGCTGTGTGACCTTAAAGGAGGGGCCAGCCCCTGAGGACCAGCTTTCTCCACCCCCAGGAGGACTGTACCTGCTTAGGGTCCAGTCTTCCCAACCACACGGCCTGGGCCCTGGGCACCGCGACCAAAGCCAGAAGAGCAGCCAGCAGTAGGCCACCCATCCTCCCAGGTCCACACCACGCCTCAGGCCCAACATGTGCAGTCCCTCTAGGCCCTGGAGACCCATTTATACAGCTCTGAATTTCTCCGTGTGGGCGGCACTAACTGCCAGGAACCCTCCTGACCTCCCGCAAAATTACCCAGGGGGGCACTGAGCAGTGGCAGCCTCTGAGCCCAGATCAGACAGCTGCACAGCCGGGAGAGGGTCTGGAGTGTGTGCATCCACCACACTGTACTGATCTCTGCTTCCTTCCACCAGAAAGTTCCAGAATGGGCATCCTAAAGCCAGCTGCATCACCTCCCCGCTTCCTGGGGACCCACGCTCTCCCTCACCCGGTTTGGGAAGCAGGGACCCTGCTGTCCGCTGCCAGGCCCGGCGGGAGGCCAGGGTCAAGCCCTAGGAGAGGTACAAGCAGGGTAAGAACAAGCGGTTCTTAGGAACTGCGGTTTTGGATATCTTTTGTTTCAATCATTAAATATAAAAAGTCCCTGAAAGCCTTTTGATTAAAGCTCCCACCCCATCCTGGCCCACACACCATTCTGCTTTGTGGCCTGGCCTCCTGTCCCCGACAGCCAGCACCCCCAGACCAGACTGTCCTGTTCCTTTCACCCCTGCACCGCACCGTCCGGCCCTGCTGCCTCCTGCCTCCCCTCCCTGGGACCCTGGCCTGCTTGTGCCTCCCAAGGACCCTTGAAAGCTCTCTGCAGCCCCTGTCCAGGAGCAGAGGACAGAGGTGCTCGTCAGGGTCTATCTGAGCCCCTGAAGCCCACTGGGAGGCAGCCGGGAGGGTCCTCCCCCAGTGCCGTGGCCTGAACCCTCTGGGATTCACTCCCACACACCTTCACTCATTCGTCAACAAGGGTGCAAGGAGCATGTCCATGCAACACGGCTGCAGTGCCCAGGGCCGCCTGCACTCACAGAGCTTACACTGCAGCCCTGGCCGCCTGCCCTGTACCCACGCAGCAGGGCCTGTGACCACCAGAATGCAAGAAGAAGGCAGAAACCACGCAGCTACTGGGGGCCGATCCTGTGAAGACTGACCGGGCAGTGGGGCCATGGAAGTGTCAGCCAAAGCCATGGCAAGCAGGATTTGCCCAGGGGCTGAGCCACAGAACAAGGGGGCGGGACACTTAGGCCTGGAGCCTTCAGGAGGGAGCCATGGCCAGGCGTGGTGGCTCACACCTGTAATCCCAGCACTTTGGGAGGCTGAGGCGGGAGGATCACTTGAGTCTAGGAGTTCGAGACCAGTCTGGGCAACGTAGCCAGACCTCGTCTCTACAAACAAATTTAAAAATTAGCTGGACGTGGTGGCGTGCTCCTTTGGTCCCAGCTACTTGGAGGCTGAGGTGGTAGGATCGCTTGAGCCCAGGAGGTTGAGGCTGCAGTGAGCTGTGATCGTGCCACTCCACTCCAGCCTGGGCGACACAGCAAGACCCCATCTCTAAAATAAAAATACAAAAAGGAGGAAGTCAAGCAGCTGGACCAGGCCTCTGACAAGGAAACACCTGCTAGCCCCACAGTGTCCTTCAGGGCTGCGGGAGGCTGGTGTTCAAGGTAGCCACAAAACAGCACACAGCATCAGTCGGGCATGGTGGCTCACGCCTGTAATCCCAACACTTTGGGAGGCCGAGGCCGGCAGATCACCTGGGGTCAGGAGTTCGAGATCAGCTTGGCCAACATAGTGAAACCCCGTCTCTACTAAAATTACAAAAATTAGCCAGGCGTGGTGGCACATGTCTGTAATCCCAGCTACTTGGGAGGCTGAGGCAGGAGAATCGCTTGAACCTGGGAGGCGGAGGTTGCAGTGAGCCGAGATTGCGCCACTGCACTCCAGCCTGGGTGACAGAGTAAGATTCTGTCTCCAAAAACAACAAACAAACAAACAAAAACAAAAAGCATAGGATAAACCTCAGAGTCTAACGAGACTAGTTCCTTGCCAGGGCTGGGAGCTGGAACAGAGTTGGGGGAGGAATTTAGACTTTTTTGAGTAAACCTTTTTGTATAGTTTTGACTTTGGAATCAAAGTAATTTGGTATACTATACCGTTATACTCAAAAGTAAAATAAACAAATTCCAAACATGGGATACAGTTGTATTATAGATAAATGACAGCCACACTAAAGGGGAAAGGACTGCCCCCCGGTAACTTCTGAACAGTAGTTTCTCTGTATTCTCGGGCTAATGGCAGAAGGAGCTGCAAACACATCCTAAGCTCTCGTCGACAGGCTCATGGTTCACGGTGGTTTGGACGAGCAATTCTGTTTTGTTTTGTTTAGTTTTGAGATGGGGGTCTCACTCCGTCATCTGGGCTGGAGTACAGTGGTGCAATCTCGGCTCACTGCAACCTTCACCTCCCTGGTTCAAGTGATTCTTCTGCTTCAGTCTCCTGAGAGCTGGGATTACAGACACACGCCATCATGTCCAGCTAATTTTTGTATTTTTAGTAGAGACGGGGTTTCACCATGTTGGTCAGGCTGGTCTCGAACTCCTGACCTCAGGATCTGCCTGCCTCAGCCTCCCCAAATGCTGGGATTACAGGCATGAACCACTGCGCCCGGCCTGGGTGAGCACTTCTGATACACTTTCCATGCACTCTAGAAGGGACCTAATGAGTAAATATATTAAGGATAATGGGTTTCTCTGTGTTGGAAAAGAGAATTATAAATATAGACATATAGAAAGGGGAGAGATCAAAGTGAACCCTGTGGCGTTGGGCTGGAATTGGAAGTATCCATGTGAACTCCGATTTTGGTAGACAGATAAGGAGAGGCAGGGAGGGAAGGAGAGAGGGAGGAGGAAAGGAAGGAAGGAGGGAAGGGAGGGATGGAAAGCCGGCGGGGGGAGGAAGGAGGGAGAAATGGGAGGGGAAGGGAAGAAGGAGAGAGAGAGAGGGAGGCAGGGGACGGGAAGAAGAAGGAGGGAGGAAGGGGAAGAAGGAAAGTCCAGGCTCTTTCTGCTGAGAAGGTTTAGATACAATCAGACTCAGTAAAAGTAAAAGCAAGCACACTGAACACTCAGAGCTTGGTTTCTCAACACCGTTCTATACGAAAAGGTGAATTATTCAAAGCCTGTGTACAGAAAACATAAGAGGAACTTGGAATGTTTTTTTTTTTTTGAGATGGAGTCTTGCTCTGTCGCCCAGGCTGGAGTGCAGTGGCCGGATCTCAGCTCACTGCAAGCTCTGCCTCCCGGGTTCACGCCATTCTCCTGCCTCAGCCTCCCGAGTAGCTGGGACTACAGGCGTCCACCACATCGCCTGGCTAGTTTTTTGTTATTTTTTAGTAGAGACGGGGTTTCACCATGTTAGCCAGGATGGTCTCGATCTCCTGACCTCGTGATCCACCCGTCTCGGCCTCCCAAAGTGCTGGGATTACAGTCTTGAGCCACCGCGCCCGGCCGAACTTGGAATGTTTTTTGTGCCAAAAAGCAAAAATGTGCCCAAGGAATCAGGGAATGTGCCAACAATACTCTGAAGCCACTTCGAAGGCACTCCCATTGGGTAGAAACGATTTTCATCAATTGTAACCTATGGAAGAAAACAGGAACTACTGAGTTCATGCTGACATAATTAAGTAACCAAATGGAGGACAAGGAATGCAGGTTCCAATGGACTCACTTGGTCCCCGTTTGTCACACAGATCTTCTTCCTGCAGACCTGAGTGGCCATCCAGAGTCATTTCCCCTCTGCCTGAGGAATATCCTTGGCATTTATTTATTGTACTGAAGCTGTGTTAGAGATAAATTCCCTCCACTTCCACTTGTCTCAAAGTATGTTTATTTGACCCTCAGTTTTGAAGGATATCTGTCCTAGATATAGAGATTTTTTTTCCAGCAATGTAAAGATTCCCTATCGTCATCTCCTGGTTTCCATTTGCCATGAGAAGACAGCCATTGTGTCCCCCCATTTATGCCCTGTATTAGTCCATTCTCACATTGCTATAAAGAACTACCTGAGACTGGGTAATTTATGAAAAAAAGAAGTTTAATTGGCTCATGGTTCCACAGGCTGTACAGGAAGCACGGCTGTGGAGGCCTGAGAAAGCTTCCTTTTTTTTTTTTTTTGCCCAAACTGGAGTGCAATGATGCAATCTCGGTTCACTGCAACCTCTGCCTCCTGGGTTCAAGCGATTCTCCTGCCTCAGCCTCCCAAGTACCTGGGATTACAGGTGCACACCACGACACCTGGCTAATTTTTTGTATTTTTAGTAGAAACGGGGTTTCACCATGTTAGCCAGGCTGGTCTCAAACTCCTGACCTCAGGTAATCCTCCTGCCTCAGCCTCCCAAAGTGCTGGGATTACAGGCGTGAGCCACTGCACCCAGCCAGGAAACTTTCAATCATAGTTGCAAGTGAAAGGGAAGCAGGTAAGTCTTTACATGGCCAGCAGGAGAGAGAATGAAAGGGGAAGTGCTACACACTTTCAAACAAGCAGATCTCCTGAGAACTCACTCAAAGGATCACAAGAACAAAGGTAAATCCATCCCCGTGATCCAATCACCTCCAACCAAGCCCTACCTCCAACATTGGGCATTACAATAATGCCACATGAGATCTGGGTGGGGACACAGAGCCAAACTATATCATGCCCTGTCTTTTTTTGTTTCTTTGTTTTGAGATGGAGTCTCACTGTGTCGCCCAGGCAGGAGTGCAGTGGTGCAATCTCGGCTCACTGCAAGCTCTGCCTCCCGGGTTCATGCCATTCTCCTGCCTCAGCCTCCCCAGCAGCTGGGACTACAGGCGCCCGCCACCACACTCAGCTAATTTTTTTTATTTTTAGTAGGGACAAGGTTTCACCGTACTAGCCAGGATGGTCTCGATCTCCTGACCTCGTGATCCACCCGCCTCGGCCTCCCAAAGTGCTGGGATTACAGGCGTGAGCCACCGCGCCCGGCTTGTTTGTTTTTATTTTTTAATTTTTTTAATTTTTTTAATTTTTTATTTTTCTTGAGACGGAGTTTCGCTCTTTTTGCCCAGGCTGGAGTGCAGTGGCGCGATCTCAGCTCACCGCAACCTCCACCTCCCGGGTTCAAGTGATTCTCCTGCCTCAGCCTCCCAAGTAGCTGGGATTACAGGCATGTGCCACCATGCCTGGCTAATTTTGTATTTTTAGTAGAGACGGGGTTTCTCCATGTTGGTCAGGCTGGTCTTGAACTGCCGACCTCAGGTGATCCACCCGCCTCGGCCTCCCAAAGTGCTGGGATTACAGGCGTGAGCCACCACGCCCGGCCTGTTTGTTTGTTTTTAAAGAGAGATGAAGACTCACTATGTTGCCCAGGCTGGTCTCAAACTCCTGACCTCAAGTGATCCTCCCACCTCGGCCTCCCAAAGTGCTGGGATTACGGGTGTGAGCCACCAAGCCTGGCTGTGTCCTGTGTTTTACCCACAGATCCTCTTAAATTTTTATCCAAATCATTGGTTGGCAGTGCTTTGACTATAATGTCCCTAGGTGTGATTTTTGTGAGGCTTTTTTTTCATCCCGCCTGGGTTTCTCTGAGCCTCTGGGCTATCTAAGTTGATGTTTTCATCAAGTTTGGGTTATTCTGGCCACTATTTCTTCATATATTCTCACTCTCTTTTCTTTCTCAGGCTAGTTTACATTTTTTATCTTGCCCCACAGATCTTTGAGGTGCTATCAACCATTTTCTTCTCTGTTCCTCAGATTGGATAATTTACATTGATTTGTGCTCAAATTCATGGACCTTATTTTTGCCATGGCCAATCTCCTATTCCTTCCAGTAAATTTTTCACTTACTGCACTTTTCAGTTCCATAATTTTTTCTTTTTTATAATTTCCATTTTGCTGTTGATTTCCTGATCTGATCTCCTACATTCACTCCTTTATTTTCTTTATCAATTAGTCCTTTAATACTATCATGTCACTATTTATTTCCTTAGAGTATATCTTGCTTTTTTTAAACTACTTATAATGGTTGCTTTAGACCTTTATCTTCTGAATACAACTTTGGGTCTTCTCGGTGTCAGTTTTTAGTAACTTTCTTTTCTTCTTCTTCTTCTTCTTCTTTTTTTTTTTTTTTTTAACATAGGTCATATTTTTCTGTGTCTTTGGACGTCCAATGACTTTTGGGCAGGACGCTGTTGATGATGGCAGCCCTGCACCTACTGTCACCGTCTAAACTGACTGTTGTTCTGGGATGAATTGTGCCTTCCCAAATTCCTGCGTTGTAGCCCTGGATCCCACGGTCACTGTTTCAGGAGACGGGACTCTTAGGAGGCGATCGAGATTAAGTGAGGTCAAAGGGTGTGGCTCTAAGTTAACAGGGCTGGTGTCCTTATTAGGGGAGAAAGAGGCACCCAGAGAGCACTCCCCCCCAGGAGAGGACACAGCGAGGGGCTGCCTTCTGCGAGTGGGCAGGAAGCCCTCACCAGAAACTGCATTTTCCGGCACCTTAATCTTGGACTTCCACCCTCCAGAACGGTGAGGAAATACTCTTCTGTTGTTTAAGGTGCCAATCTGAGCTATTTTGCTACAGGAGCCTGAGCAGACAGCGAGAGTGACAGCCCCTCGGGCAGGAAGTCCAAGTCCAGGCTAAGCTCGTTGAACCTGTGGGCCTCAGCCGGGCACAGCGGCGCAAAGTCACGGCTGTTTCCCAGGAGCCCCTAACTTGTCAGAATGCAGCCTCTACATGTCCCTCCTGTGGCTCTCGGGGGGCACGATTCTGGATTGGAGGCGCATCTAGGGTGCAGTCCTTGTTCCTAGAAGGGCCTTTCTGGTGTCCCAGTCGATGCTGGGGGCTGCCGAGGTCCCCCGACTTGGGCGGTTCCCCCCACAGCCCCCAGCACCACTCAGCCTCAGGTATCACTTTCCGCTGCCCTGAGGCAGCCACCCTCGTAAGCCCTGGGTTGTCTCACCTGCGTATATGGGGGACCGGCTGATCCCCAGGGGCCTGGGCGCAGAACCTCTGGTATGACACCTGCCACTTTCCTCGCCCTTCCCGTGTCCCAGTTCAGGTGGGAAGAGAAAGTGATGCCGTCGGCTGGCGGCAGCCCAGGCCACAGGGTGAGAGCCCACCGTGGAACCGGACACTGAGCAGGGCTGGGCAGCTGGGGATCCAGGGAGGCCGGAAGCAAGACCCATCAGGTAGGGCCTTGGGCACGGGCCGTGAGCCTGGAGCCCTGGGCAGTGGGGAGCCATGGAGGATGCAGGCAGGAGGGGTGTGGCCTCCATGCATTTGAGACACCTGCTGAGACTCCACCAGGAGCCCTGTTTCTGTCTCTGGTCTGCACCCTGGGGCAGCCTGACCACGACCCTGGCAGGGCGGGAGGGCAGGGCTGCTGCCTTGTACGTGAGCCATGCTGTTTGTCCAGTAGCCACAGAAAACACACCTCCTATTGCCAGACCTGGGGCAGGCACGTCCCCCCACACCTGTCACCCATTGGCTCTCAGGAATGACACACCAGGGAGCGGCTAGACATCACAGTTTATTCAGAGCAGGTGCAGGTGACCCGGTGGGCAGGGTGCCCAGGAGGGGCCAGGGTGGGCGGGGGCTCTGAGCCTCTTGGTCTGAGGCAGAAACTCCATTAAATCAGCTCCTGCGACACAAAAGTGTGGGGGCTCAGGCCCGTGTGGTCTCTGGAGGCCCCATGGGGCAGGGATGAGGGCCACGTGTCGGGGGCTTCTGTCCTAGCTGCCTGGCTTTGGGCAAAGCACTCAGCTCCCTGAGTGCCTTCTCAATCTGCAAAGTGGGGTGACAGTCCCAACCTCTAGGGCCAAGACAAAGCGAGGTGAGGGAGACTCTGGGTTCTTGCAGTGCCCGACAGAGGACCCTGAGGCAGTCCCCGCAGGACCTGTGCCCACCCCCGACAGGACCTTCAGGGACAGAAGCAGCCGGCCGGGCGCGGTGGCTCAAGCCTGTAATCCCAGCACTTTGGGAGGCCGAGACGGGCGGATCACGAGGTCAGGAGATCGAGACCATCCTGGCTAACATGGTGAAACCCCGTCTCTACTAAAAAATACAAAAAACTAGCCGGGCGCGGTGGCGGGCGCCTGTAGTCCCAGCTACTCGGAAGGCTGAGGCAGGAGAATGGCGTGAACCCGGGAGGCGGAGCTTGCAGTGAGCAGAGATCCGGCCACTGCACTCCAGCCTGGGCGGCAGAGCGAGACTCCGTCTCAAAAAAAAAAAAAAAAAAAAAAAAAAAAAAAGAAGCAGCCAGCAGTCGTGCACGGAACACCGAAGAAAAGGCGCCATTTCTGCTCGCCTGCCCAACCCAGCTCTGCACCCCATGACCCCAGCCTCCCAGCGTCCCTGCCTAGCAGCCTAGGGTCACCACCCTGGAGGCTCCAGCTCTTTCCAAACCAGGAGACAGACTCATCTCTGGGGCTGCCCACCAGTGGTGTTCAGGCTCCTGTTCACAGGAAGGGGTGAACAGGCCCCACCCCAGGGCTGGGAGGTGGACCTATGGGGGGCTCCTGACAGGGCCAGGGACTGGGCTGGGGGCCCGGGGACTTCAGTGCAGGCCAGGGTCGGGGGTCAGGCTCACCTCCTTCAGAAGCTCGGCACACCGCCCTGCGTGATAAGGCCAGCGTGAGGCGCTGCAGAGCCAACCCACAGGGCCCAGCCCAGCCTCCACCCCAAGGACCCTGGGCTCACCAGGCCGGGCCGCCAGGTAGAGACCAGTGTCTGCCGTCAGCTCCCGAAACCTCCAGAACCCCAGCCGGTCCTCATCCTCCAGGCTCCGAGCTGTGGGGCACAGAGGGGCTGGGTGGGCAGTCCCTGGGCGGGCGGCAGCTGGGCAGAGCCCCCCAGGGCCAAGCTTACTGAAGTACTTGAGGACGTGAAAGCTCCTGCCCCGCCACATCAGGGACACCCGCAGGATGGCATAGCCCTCGTAGTCGGTGTCCAGCACGTGGATCTCTCTGTGGCCTTCAGGAGCCGGCCATGGCGTTGGGGGAGACCTCTGAGGGGGATGGACCTCGAAGGCCAGGGTCTGCAGGGTCTAACTCCATCCAGCCCCCACCCAGTCCCAGCACTTGAGTGGTTGGGGACACTACAGAAGCTTTTGAAGGATGATCCAGTGTGTTGGTGGGAGAATGGGAAGGTTTGGGGCATGAAATGTGCAGGGAACAGCATTGGGAACAGTGCAGGGAACCATGCAGGAAACAGCATGGGGAACAGTGCAGGGAACAGCATGGGGAACAGTACAGGGAAACAGCACAGAGCACAGTGCAGGGAACAGCATGGGGAACAGCACAGCGCAGGGAACAGCATGGGGAACAGCACAGGGAACAGTGCAGGGAACAGCAAGGGGAACAATAAGGTCTAGCTGTGTGCACAGCCAGGCTCCACTTGCCATGACAGGGCAACTGCACTTACCAGGAAAAGCAAATTTTCCCATAGTGTCTATTTCTGAGCCCACAATCTTCTCTATCTCACAGCTTCCTGAGCTGAAAGGAAGCAAAGTGCCCATCAGGAAAATGCCAGCCTGTGTCCCACCTGCTAGGCTCCTTCCCGGAATGGGGCCTAGTCTTTAGGAAGGGCACAGGCAGCACTGTGGAGCATCCCAGGGCCTGGAGCAGGATGAGGTGGGGAATGTGCCGGGTGGGGGCTGCACCGGCCTTCCCTTGGGGACTCTGATCCCTCCAGCCAGCCACCTGCCTCATGCCCCTTTTCCTTCCTTATAAGTTCATGGGACTTCATTAAAACACTATGCTTACCTTTGGGAGAAAATTCAGATCCAGGAGCCTGGGAGTCGAGGGCCCAGGCAGGTGGGCAAAGGGAGGGCTGGCTCACCGGCAGGACGGCACTCAACCCAGACCCCATGCTGCAGTGGGTGCAGCGGCCCACGCCCAGTCCCCGGCCGTGCATGCCTCTTCCTCTCCAGCAGCCCCCAGGCCTCTTACCTGTTATATGCGACCTTCACGGTCAGGTTACTCCCGTTCAAAGTGAGGAACAAGCCCTCCACCCGCTTTGGGGCCATCAGCACCAGACTTTGATAGGAGGCCACACCGACTTCCCGCCAGAATCCTCCAATCTAGAGAGATGCGGAGCCCGGCCATGAGCTGGGCAGTGGGTCTGAGACCCCCAGGGGCATTCCACCAACCCCTAGGCAGGGGCCTGCTGGGCTCTGACAGGTCAGCAGATGGCCGTGAGGCTCGACGGTAAAGCAGCAGGACATCTGTGAGCCCAACTGTCCCCAGGTGTGTGTCCTTCCAAGCCCAACTGTCCCCAGGTGTGTGTCCTTCCAAGGGGTCCCTTCGAGCCATCAGACAGCAACGCCGAGAGGGCGGCTCCTCCCCACCGGGCCATCTAAAGCTGCTGAACAGGCCCTGGGGCTTCTGGGGCATTTGGGGAGGAACCACAGGCCCTGCCTGACCTCGGGGGCAGGACCCAGGAGCAGGGGCCTGGAACAGAAAGCCTGCAGGGTGCGGCGGAGTGAGAAACGGCAGGAACGGGGTGGCTCGGGCAGCGCAGCTCACCAGCCTGCCAACCACGCCAGGGGAGGGGCCTCCTGCCCTCAGCAACCTGCCCACAGCCGGGACTTCCACTGAGACTTTTAAAAACCCGATCATTTGGCCGGGCGCGGTGGCTCACGCCTGTAATCCCAGCACTTTAGGAGGCCGAGGCGGGCGGATCACAAGGTCAGGAGATCGAGACCATCCTGGCCAACACGGTGAAACCCCGTCTCTACTAAAACTACAGAAAAATTAGCCGGGCGTGGTGGCAGAGGCGCCTGTAGTCCCAGCTACTCGGGAGGCTGAGGCAGAAGAAGCGTGAACCCAGGAGATGGAGCCAGTGAGCTGAGACGGCGCCACTGCACTCCAGCCTGGGCCATGACAGAGGAGACTCCATCTCAAAAGGTTGGCGCTGGTGGCTCAAGCTTCCGTAATCCCAGCACTTTTGGGAGGCCGACGCATGGATCATGAGTTGCAGATCAGACCATGCTGGCTAACACGAAACCCCCGCTTACTAAAAATACAAAAAATTAGCCGGGCTTAGGTGGCGGGCGCTTCTGTAGTCCCAGCTACTGGGGAGGAAGGAGGCAGGAGAATGGCGGAACTCCAGGAGATGGAGCTTGCGAGCTGAGATCAGCCACCGCACTCCAGCCTGGCGACAGAGTGAGACTCCATCTCAAAACCCGGTCATTTTCGGGCTGAAAGAATCTTCGCCTCCAGCATCTACCTTCTCTTTGCCTGCCAATGTGTGCCTGGCCCAGCAGCCGACACAGACTCAGCAGAAAAGAAAATGCCACTAACAGGAAGTGTCTAGCCGGGCACCAGCGTCCCCACGAGCTCCCCACACCAGGAGAGGCCTCCTTCCCTGAGCCTGAGGGGCTGGGGTGTGGTGGAGGGGCCCCACCAACGAAAAAGGAGAAGCCACCTTCTGCCGGTCCAGCTCCACCATGGCTGCTGCCACCTGCGCCCAGAGCACCACGAGGACACCCAGGATGGTGCACGGCAGCCTGGCCTCCATGGCGGGGTCCGGGCTCCGGGCTCCTCTGCTGCACAGCCTGGGCCGACTATATACAGACAGCAAAGGCTCGTGCGCTCACCCAGGAATGTCATCAGGACAGCTTAGCTGCTGGCTGCTCAGACTTGGGTTTCTGCACAAGTGTCATCCGGCCCTAGTGACACCCACGCCCACCGCAGGGGTTAGCCTGGCCTAGACAGCAGCCTGCCCGGCCACCCTCCAGGTGTGTGGACAGCAGTGGATGCTGCTTGGGCCGTCTGGGGGCCTGAGAGGAGGAGGAGCTCCACCCACACCACCTGGGGCTCGGTGACCCCCCCTCACCCCACAGGACACTTGTTTGGGCTCGTTCTGGCCTGCCCTGCGAGGGCTGTGGGCACTGACGGGCAACGGACCAGAGCCCCCAGCACCTTCCTGTGCCACCCCACACCCGGCCCTTTGAAATGTGCGCCAGACACAGTGGGTAGTCAGAGCTCCGGAGGCCAGAGGCACAGTGCCAGTGACCAGAGTGGCAGTGGGGAGGGCCTCTGCTGCGCCAGACACCTAGGGCCAGTGCGGAGCCAGGCCTTGGAGCCTGATCACCCAGGCTTGCAGCCAGTCTGGCCTCTTCCGGGCTGTGCAGCCTTGGATAAGTTACCCAACCCTTCTGTGCCTTGGTTTCTTGATTTTTTTTTTTTTGAGACAGAGTCTTGCCCATCACTTCAGGCTGAGAGAGCAGTGGTGTGATCTCGGCTCACTGCAACCTCTGCCTCCTGGGTTCAAGCAATTCTCCTGCCTCAGTCTCCTGAGTAGCTGGATTACAGGCGTGCACCACCACACTCAGCTGTCTTGTATTTTCAGTAGAGACAGGGTTTTGTCATGTTAATAGGCTGGTCTGGCACTTCTGACCTCAGGTGATCCGTCCACCTCAGCCTCCCAAAGTGCTGGGATTACAGGCGTGAGCCACCGCGCTGGGCCAGTTTCTTGATCTTTGAAACAAGGAGCACACAGGGTAGCTACCTATGTCTATGAGGTTGGCTGTGGAGCGCCCAGGCTGGCTGGCAATCCCCTGGCCACAACTGTGACCCATTTCCAGGGGTATAAACCAGGTGCCCACAATCACGTCAGTGCAGGGGGGGAGGCGCAAAACCCAAATGGGCCTAACTCCCCAGCCTCCTGCAGCTTTCCCATCTCCTGCACCCGGAGCCTGTGTGCCCAGCAGAGCCCCAGCAGCTGGACCTTCTTCACAGGGTGCCCAGGTCCCCACAGCACTGCAGACCCATAGAGACTGGGCCAGGATGCTCCATTCTTCCTGTGGGTTCAGCCCCCACACAGGCCAAGAGTGGCTGCTGCCTCCTGCCCCTCCCCAGAGCCCCTCACCCCTGTCCCCTGCCTCTTCACCCAGGGCCCCTCATGGGCGGAGTGGATGGATGGAATGGATGGATAAAGGGAAGGGATAAAATTTTAATTGAGTTTTGATTTTTGAAATTTTACGGAAATTTTGTGCGATTGACGTGATTTTGAAATTTTATCGATTTTGATTTTTCCGGAGCGATTTTGTTTTCTGAGCGTGATTTTTGATGACGAGCCTTTTTTTCTGGATTTTTTGATTTTATTTTATTTTCCGGAGTTTTTTTTGACGAGTCTTTTTCCCGGATTTTTGCATTTTGAAATTTTGTTTTACCTTTTGACTTTGTTTTTGTCTCGATCTGATTTTGAGTGAGTTTTTATTTTATCTTTATTTTTGAGTTTTTCTGGATTTTTATTTTTGTTTTTGTTTTTACTGAGCGATTTTGTTTTTATGTTTTATTTTTAGAGTTTTTTATTTTTTGATTGAGTTTTTGATTTTTGTTTTATTTTCTGAGCGATTTTGAGTTTTCGAGCGTGATTTTGAAAATTTTTTGAGCCTTTTTCCTTTTATTTTCCGAGTTTTGAGCCTTTGTTTTTCTGATTTTAGAGTTTGAAATTTTTCCGGAGCCGACTTTGTTTCCTGATTTGACTTTGTTTTCCGAGTTCTCCCGAGGCCTCCTCTCTCACCCCTGCCTCCTGCCCCTCCCCAGGGCCTCTCACCCCTGCCTCCCTGCCTCAGTCTCCCTAGCAGTGCTGGGGTCAGGCAGGGGCCCGCTGTGCCCTCCCCCAGGGCATTTCCAAAGAGGTGAGGGCTGTGAGGCTGCAGCATCTGTTTATTGAATAGAAAGAGGCGTCCCACGAGGCATCCCACAGGCGGGGGTCGGAGGATGGAGAGGCTCCAGGTGGTCCCCGAGGGCTGTGGGTCTCGACTCCAGGGGCGAAGGCGCCTGCTGCTGTGGCTCCACCTGCATGGAAAATGCACGGTGACTCCATCACCCACTCCCGCGACAAACGCCCTTCCTGCTCCCCGCAAGCCGGGCATCACTCTTCCAAAGCCACCACCGACAGGCCAGGGAGAGCTCACTCTGCTCCCAAAACTCCTGCAAACCTGGAAACACACACCAGCTACCACTGCTGCCCCACAGGCCCCAGGTGAGAGGCCGACCCTGGCTCCAACACTTCCCCACCTTCCCCGGGGGTGGGGGACCCAGCCCCATGCCCAGCCCCTGGCTGAGTGGCAGCGAGCCACGGCCTCTACCTGGTCCTTGGTGAAGGGGCCAGCGTGGCAAGAAAGCCCCGGAATGTCCATGAAGCCACCACAGAACCCACAGCCTCATGGTCACCCGTGGTGGCCCGGGGGGGGCACTCTACCCCGGGGGGGGCACTGTTCAAGATCATGGGGGGATGGGGCTACATGTTCTGCTCACAGAACCTTCTGGAGGAGGGCGGTTTGGTGTTGACCCCATGTTTCCCGACCCAGCGGGTGTGTACAGGGAGACCTTGGTGCAGACTTGTGCTAAGCTGGACAGCCCCAGTGTCCCCAGGCAGGACGGCGAGTCTCCAGGAAGAGTACCCTGGGAGAGGAGGCGAAGCTCACGGAGAGGAGCAGAGACGCAGGAAGTGCAGCGGCAGCACGGTGGAAACGAAGGAGAAACAGCCCCGCCTCAGAGCCCCCCACCTCCTCCCGCCATGCCAGGAAGGGCCAGTGTCCCTCCAGACACCAGTGACTGTCATGTCAGACACGTGATGTGTGGTTGCGCCCAAATTCTTGGTGGTGAACCTGGGCGAGGGACCCAGCGGTCCTCCGGCGTCTGGCTGAGGGGGAGATCTCCCCAAGACCCCACCCGCATGTGGCTCCTGTGATGGGCACTGCGTGTGAAGGCTGTGGTCTGCCCTCCTGGGCCCTGGGGGAGAAGACAGGACCCCCACAATTCCCAAGCAGGACCCTGCCCTGGGGAGGGAGCCAGGGGCTGTGTGGACGCAGCGGGGACACAGAGCCGTGGATTGAATCGTGTCCCCAAAACTTCAGGCCCACCTGGAACCTCCGAACGTGGTCGTATTTGGAAATGGTCTTTGCAGATACCATTAGTTTAGAATCTGGAGATGAGATCATCCTGCATTTACAGCAGGCCCTAAATCCGAGGACAGGTATCCTCATAAGAAGAGGGCCGTGGGGCACTCGCTTCGGCAACACAGATACTACGAGGGAAGTTTGGACACTGACGCACAGGAGGAAGGTGGCCGTGGGAGGACGGAGGCAGAGACAGGGCTGATGCTTCCGCAGGCCAACAAACGCCCAGGACAGCGCCCAGCCGTGGGAGCTGGGGGGTGGTGCGGGAGGGAGTCTCTCCCTCAGAGCCTCCAGAGGAACCAGCCCTGTGGACACCTTGATTTTGGACTTCTGGCCTCCAGAACTGGGAGAGAGAAACTTCTGCTGTTTTTTTGTTTGTTTGTTTGTTTTGTTTTGTTTTTTTGAGACGGAGTTTCTCTCTTGTCACCCAGGCTGGACTGCAATGGCGTGATCTTGGCTCACCGCAACCTCCACCTCCCGGGTTCAAGCGATTCTCCTGCCTCAGCCTCACGAGTAGCTGGGATGACAGGCATGTGCACCACCACGCCTAGCTAAGTTCTGTATTTTTAGTAGAGACAGGGTTTCTCCATGTTGGTCAGGCTGGTCTCAAACTCCCGACCTCAGGTGATCCGCCTGCCTCGGCCTCCCAAAGCGCTGGGATGACAGGCGTGAGCCACTGCACCCAGCCAAACTTCTGCTGTTTCACGTCGCCCCATTTGTGGTACTCTGTGATGGGTACCTTAGGAAGTCAAGGGAGGCTTCCTGGGACAGGTGAAGTCTAAGCTGAGGCCTGAAGCATGGGGTCGCCAGGCAAAACAGCGGGGCGGGCACGGGGCAGACACAAGCAGATGTCAAGCTGCGACAGGGACGGGAGAGGCAACCAGGGCAGCCCCTGCAGCACCTGGAGAACTCAGCTGGGAAGGGCCGGGCGGGGCTCCAGAGGTGTCAGGGTGCCTCCTTGCTCTCAGGGCTGCAGGCGTCTGTGGGGAGGAAGACATCCGTGAGATGCTGATGGCCAGGACTGCCCTCGCTTCCTGCAGCCCCCAACCCTGGGTGCCAAGCGCCACTGGACAGCTCCACCACCCCCAGAGAGTGGGGCCCAGAGCCTCCCTCCCAGGGCTGCCCAAAGCCTCTCCCATAGTCGTGCTGGGGGAGGTGGGGGAGGGGCTGCAGGGGCTGCCAGCCCACCCCTAGAAGAGAAGACCCCCTGCTGCCCGCACACTGCCTGTGCTGTGAGGGGAAGGAAGGGTGGGCTCATGGGAGGGGAGGGCCAGACGGGGTGGCATGGGAGGGGCAGGGCTTGCCAGGGCACCTGACTTGGGCAGCATGACCATCATGTCATCGGAGAGCCCCAGGGTCGGGTAGAAGTCCTGGAAGGCCTTCAGAGCCTGGGGACTCACGTCCTGGGTCCGGCCTGAGGGGAGCAGAGGTCACTGTGAACCCAGCAGCTCACAGGAGTGCAGCAGGGGATCTCCTGGCCTTACTCCACCTCCCTGAGGGCTGACAGCAAGGCCGCCACCCTGGGTTGGGCAGGTTGTGCGCTGCATAAAGTTCCTGCCTGGCCGAAGGAAACCTGGGGCCTCCTTCCCCAGTCCACACCAAGGTGTCTGGGAGGTCGGGGTGGTCTGGCTGTCCTCATGGGCCCCACTCCCCCTTGAGCATCTTTCCCTGCAGCCCGGAAGCCTCCAGCCTAACCCGGTCCGCTCTACCCTGGGAGTCCGCAGGAGTTAAAGAACCTCAGCCCCAGCCCCGGAACTCAGGCAGCGAGGCCAGGCAGGGAAGGGCGGGGCACCGCGCTCTCAGGAGGCCAGAGAGGAGCACGCACCGCAGGACCCCCCGCAGCCAACCTCCTCCACATCCAAAGCACCGCACGCATCCAGCTCCCACTGCACCTGGTCCTGGCAAGGCCAGGAGTGTGTGAGGTCACAGCAGGAGAGGGCATGGGGCAGCACCAGAAGGGGAGGGCCCGGGGGTGAGGAGGCGGGGCATAAACTCGGCCTAAAAGTGGAGGGCTCCCCGGAGGAGGTGAGGGTGAGGCCTGTGAGAAGGGGCGGGGCTGGCAGGCGGGTGGGGAGTGGGGTGGTGCAGGACGGATGGGGGCGGGGCCTGTGAGGAGTGGGGGAGGGGCCAGTGGGGGGAGGTGGGACAGGCACTCACTGTAGAGCTGCACCATGGTGCTGAGGGCCCCCTCCAGCTCCTTGTAGATGTAAAGGACTGCGAAGGAGCTGTAGTCTGTGTCCACGATGCGCACGTCCAGGTAGCCCAAGGCTGCAGAGAGGCAGGCGGCCGATCAGGCTGGAGAAGTGGATGGGCCCGGGCACCAACCCCACCCATGCCTGCCCCTGCTGCTGGGCTGTGAGCATGTTCCCCGAGGAAAGAGGAGGGGCGGGGAGGGGCGGGGAGGGGCGGGGAGGGGCGGGGAGGGGCGGGCAGGGGCTGGAGACTGGGATGGACATCTGGAGCCCTGGTGGAAAGTCAGCCCCGTGTCACCCCCAGAGAAGTGGCATCCAGCACCCCTGAAGGCAGATGAGGCAGGACCTACCTGGGACCCTGAAGTGTCCCTTGGAGCCCACCTTCAGGTACTCGGCATCCACCTGGTTACAGCCGTCCGCCCTGGGGGTGCACAGCTGGCTCACTCATGGCACCCAGCTACCTCGGCCCCCCAGCCCAGCCCAGGCAGCCCAGCCCAAGTAACTCACCCTGGGAACTCCATGTGGACGTGGAGGCCGCCCTCCTCTGTGGGCCTAATGGCCCTGGTGGACATAGACAGGTGGTCCTTCTTGCCCAGGAAGACCTTGCAGTCAGATGCCATGGAGACCACGTACCAGAGGCCTGAGAACTGCCAGGGACTTAGTCACCGCAGGCCAGGACAGCCAGCAGCAGGGCCCTCCTTGCCCAGGGACCCAGGGGACAGCCCAGAAGTCACACGGCAAGGGGCCTCGGAGTGGCCATCTCTCGGGTGTGAGCTGAGCCCAGGTGGACAGGAACTGATCTCGGGCAAGTCACAGTGCAGCTGTGAGCCTCAGTTCCCCAGCTGTGAAGTGGGTGCAGTAATGATCCATTCACAGGTTGGTTTAGGATTAAGCGCAGAGCGGGTCTACAGCACGTGCCTGGCCGGGCACAGAGCAAGCGCCCCAGGAAAGGCAGTTGTCACAATTATCACGTTGTCTCCGGCAGGAGCCCAGCTCCCACCCACCACAGGACAGCAGAGGCCCCTGGTACCTTTTCAGCATTGAAGTCAGGCTGCAGCAGAACCTCAGCCTGTGCCGTGGGCGCCCAGAGCAGGGCCAGGATTGCGCCGAGCAGGAACAACGTCATCGCCTCACCTGCCCTCCAGCCCCTGGTGCTGAGTCCCCAAGCCCCAGGGGGCCAGCTTTATAGTCCAGGCCACCCCCTGGGTGCACCTGCTCCTGGGCGGAGCAGATGGAAGCGGAAGGCACTTTGGCTCTGAGATGTGTCCCCCAGGTGTCCCCCAGCCCCAGGGGACATTTCCTGGAGGGCTCCAGACAGCCAGGCTCTGGCCTGACGCACCCGGGCTGAGGATTTGTCCCCTAGGCCTGCCAGACATGTCACCAATCACGGGGTCACTGCCAAGCCACAGCAGAGACTTGTCCTGGCTTGCCTGGACTCATGCCCAAGCCCCTCTGTCCACACCCTGCCTGGCTGGGCTGAGCCAGGGCCCTTGGGGTGCAGCTGCAGGCAGCTGGGCTGGGGTTGCTCTGGCTAGGCCCCTCTCCTGGGGTCTGGCCACCCAGAAAGCCCCCTTCTCTCACCACCACCATGTGGGTAGGGTCACACCGGCAGAGTGTCCAGGGCAGAGCTTGTGCCCCCACACTGTGAGAGAGGCCTGGCCACCCCTCACCCCAGACCCCCACCACCCCCGATGCAGCCCCCAGCTGGGCTTCCAGCAAGCAGGCCAGGGACCAGACGGGACCAGATGGGGCTGGGCCGGCCCTGGGGAGGATTATGGCATTGGATACCACCTTATCACTGGTTGTGTAAGCACGCGGGGGGCAATGACGCCAGGAAGGCGCCGCGGGCTGGCAGAGGCCGGAACCTCCCAAGTGACCTCTCTGTGTTCCCACAGAGCACCCAGGGACACTGGGCAAGGAGCAGCAGGTGGCCTCAGAGCACACCACCCAGAAACCTCTGATCAGGGTTGGGGGTCCTACCAGGGAGGCCAGCACTGCCAGTCCTCTGGAGTGAGTGAGAGTGAGGCAGGAGAAGAGGACCTGGAGACAGCAGGGAGCCTAAGGATATCCTGGAACCAAATCAAATGGAAACACCAATGATGATGGGAACGTGAATGGCTTTGTACCTTCACTCCATCCTCTCCGTTCACATAGGGTTTACATAGGGTTTAGATAGGACTCATACCAAGTACATGACTTTGGTTTTTTGTTGTTGTTTTTTTTCAAGACAGAGTTTCATTATTGTTGCCCAGGCTGGAGGGCAGTGGCGCGATCTTGGCTCTCTGCAGCCTCTGCCTCCCAGGTTTAAGCGATTTGCCTGCTTCAGCATCCTGACTATCTGAGATTAGAGGCACCCACCACCACACCTGGCTAATTTTGTATTTTTAGTAGAGACAGGGTTTCTCCATGTTAGCCAGGCTGGTCCTGAACTCCCGATCTCAGGTGATCCACCCGCCTCAGCCTCCCAAAGTGCTGGGATTATAGGCGTGAGACACCGTGTTCAGCCAAGAAAATTACTTTGACTTCATCCTCTTCATTTACACAGGGCAGACACCAAGTAACCAATGGTAAACCTCTAGAGGATATTGAAACCCCAGAACATTCTGTAACTGGGGCCCTTGAGCTGCTTGCTCCGCCTGCTCCCATCCTATAGAGAGTGCTTTCATTTTCAGTAAATCTCTGCTTTTGTTGCTTCATTCTTTCCTTGCTTTGTTTGTGTGTTTTGTCCAATTCTTTGTTCAAAATGCCAAGAACCTGGACACCCTTCACTGGTGACATAAGGAGGGACAGGGTCAGAGAAAGACCCTCGGCCCCCAGCATCGGGGAAGGGAAGGAGCCTAGGGCTTCTGCTTGCGGCCTCCGCTGGGCTTCAGGGGGTTCCAGTTCCCAGCCACGCCCCTGCCAGGTTCACCTGCATCAACAGTTAGAATGCAGCAGGAAAACATTTATAAAACGCACCTGATACGAGACTGAAATCCAGCATCCATGAGGAACTCCCAAGACCCAGTAAAAAGAAAACAAGCCACTCCATTAAAAATAAGAGAGGCCGGGAGCGGTGGCTCATGCCTGCAATCCTTGCAATTTGGGAGGCCGAGGCAGGTGGATCACCTGCGGTCAGGAGTTTGAGACCAGCCTGGCCAACATGGTGAAACCCTGTCTCCTCTAAAAATACAAGAATTAGCTGGCCGTGGTGGCGGGTGCCTGTAGTCCCAGCTACTCGGGAGGCTGAGGCAGGAGACTTGCTTGAACCTGAAGCGAGGTGGGTGCAGGGAGGTTGCAGTGAGCCGAGATGGCACCATTGCACTCCAACCTGGGCGAAAGAGCAAAACTCCGTCTCAAAAAATAAATAAAAAGACAGGCAAGAGATCTGAAAAGATACTTCACCAAAGAAAACATCCGGACAGAGGCCGGGCGCGGTGGCTCAAGCCTGTAATCCCAGCACTTTGGGAGGCCGAGACGGGCGGATCACGAGTTCAGGAGATCGAGACCATCCTGGCTAACACGGTGAAACCCCGTCTCTACTCTTTAAAAATACAAAACCAGCCGGGCTGCAGGTGGCTGGCTTCGTGGTCTCAGCTACCGGGAGGCTGAGGCAGGAGAATGGCGTGAACCTGGGAGGCGGAGCGCAGTGAGCCGGAGATCCGCCACCGCACCTGCAGCCCGGCTTACAGAGCCAGACTACCGCGGGTGTCGGAGCGGTGGCCGCTTCACATCCAGCATCTTTTGGGAATGAAAGCGGCGGATCACGAGGTCAGAGATCAGATCATCCTGGCTAATATGAAACCCCGCTCTCATTTCCGGGTGGTAAAATACAACAGTCGGGCGCAGGCAGCCAGTCCCAGCTACTGAGAAGCTGAGGCAGGAGAATGGTTTGGAATTTGAGGCGGAGTTGTAGGAGCGAGATCGCTGCTACACTGCACTCCAGCCTGGTGATTAGCGCGAGACTCGCTCAGGCACATCCGACAGAGATGAGAACACACTGAGCATCAGTCGGTGGGAAGACGCAACCTGGAAACTTTTGGAAACCGCCGTGCACACCTCAGAGACCGTGGAAGGCGTTCCACAGAAACATGCGCAATCCCTAGAGCCTGTGAGGGCCAGGAGTCAGTGGAACTCTCATCTTCTGTGGGACGAACAAGACAGGACCACACTGGAAAACTTCCTGGCAGAGTCTCACACAGCGAAACATTTCACGACCCTACCTACTTATGGAGTTCTCTACCCGGGAAAAATGAAAACTGTGTTTACAGCGAACTTGAACATGTCTGTTTATAGGGACTTCATTCACCGTCACTGAGAACTCGGAACAAGGAAACGCCCTTCCATGGGGGCACGACCAGGCTGCAGGGCAGCACGTGATGGACACTCGGGGGTAAAAGGAACGAAGGTGGCTGAATCCCAGGTGCACCCTGCAGAGGGACAGAAGCCAGGCAGAAAAGGCTGCAATCTACGACTCCTTTTATAAGACGTTCTAGGACAGGCGAGCCCACAGGGCAAGGGGCTTCCCAGTGGCTCCCGGGGCTGAGGTGCGGGCAGTGATTGGCCACAAGGGACCTTGAGGAAGCTTTTTGGGCACTGGAGCTGCTCTGTTGTGCCTGCAGTGGTTCCATGACCATTTGCATTTGTCTAAACTCACACAACTGTGTGCCCCCATTTTTTTTTTGTTTTTTTTTTTTTTTTTTTTTTTTTTTTTTTTTTTTTTGAGACGGAGTCTCGCTCTGTCGCCCAGGCTGGAGTGCAGTGGCGCGATCTCAGCTCACTGCAAGCTCCGCCTCCCGGGTTCCCGCCATTCTCCTGCCTCAGCCTCCCGAGTAGCTGGGACTACAGGCGCCCACCACCTCGCCCGGCTAGTTTTTGTATTTTTTTAGTAGAGACGGGGTTTCACTGTGTTCGCCAGGCTGGTCTTGATCTCCTGACCTCGTGATCCGCCCATCTCGGCCTCCCAAAGTGCTGGGATTACAGGCCTGAGCCACCGCGCCCGGCCCCCCCCTTGAGCTCTTGCTGGTCTCCTGGCTCCTGCCCTGAGAGCCGCTCCAGTCCCCACCTACTTGTTTCTCCAGCCTCCGCTAATCCTCTGAGCTCAGATATTTCTCCAATAAATTCCCAATGGCTTCGGTTAGCCAGGGCTGCCGTCCATCTGTCTCCCCCAGGCCAGGCCTCCTCCCCACGCCCCAGGCCCCTGCCACTGCACCCTGTCCCTGCACCCTGCCCCTAAAAGCACTTCCTAACCCAACACCTCTGCCCTCAGAGGAGGAGGAAAACCTCCTCTCTCTCTTTGCCCTGCTGAGGGGGCCTGACCTGCAGGACAACACCAGGGCCCCGCACCCCATCCCCTTCTCTGCGCAGCCTCATCTCTCAGGCGGCCTCAGCTGTCTGGCTCCCCTCCGCATGCTGGTGGCGTCCCTCCATCCTTCCACCAGGGGGCAGTCTGCTCTGCTCTCTGCGCCCGGGCTCCCCGCACCCCGCCCGCCTCTGGGTACATCCTTTCTTTGGGAAGGATCTCGTCCCTCCTGAAAGTGTGTCAGCGCTGAGCCAGGATTGGAAAAAGAGATCGTCAACGTTTTATTCTGGTGACAATCCTTAAAATAAAATCATTAGGAAGTCACGAATTCTGAATCATCATCTATAAATTTTTTAATCTTTATTTATTTATTTTGTGTGTGTTTTTTTTTTGAGATGGGGTCTCGCTGTGTTGCCCAGGCTGGAGTGCAGTGGTGCGATCTTGCCTCACTGCAACCTCCGCCTCCCGGGTTCATGCCATTCTCCTGCCTCAGCCTCCGAGTACGTGGGACTACAGGCGTCGGCCACCACGCCCGGCTAATTTTTTGTATTTTTTAGTAGAGATGGGGTTTCACCGTGTTAGCCAGGATGGTCTCGATCTCCTGACCTCGTGATCCGCCCGCCTCGGCCTCCCAAAGTGCTGGGATTACAGGCGTGAGCCACCGCGCCTGGCTATTTATTTTTTTAATTTTTTTTGGAGACTGAATCTCACTCTGTCGCCCAGGCTAGAGTGCAGTGGTTTGATCTCGGCTCACTGTAACCTCCGCCTCCTCGGTTCAAGGGATTCTCCTGCTTCTGCCTCCTGAGTAGCTGGGATTACAGGCGCCTGCCACCCTGCTAATTTTTGATTTTTTAGTAGAGACAGGGTTTCACCATGTTGCCCAGGCTGGTCTCGAACTCCTGACCTTAAGTGATCTGCCTGCCTCGGCCTCCCAAAGTGCTGAGACTACAGGCATGAGCCACCGCACCGAGCTTATTTCTTTACTTTCTTAATAAACTTGCTTTCACTTTATAGACTTGCCCCAACTTCTTTCTTGCACTAGGTCCAAGAACCCTCTCCTAGCATCTGGATCAGGACCCCAAGAATGACAGAATGGGAATGCGCAGGGCATCCGCCAGGACTGTCCGGGAGCGTGTTTGCCTGTCTCCAGGTGGGCCCCATCGGAAGTTGAGTCAAAATGAAAGGCAGCTGCTAGTTACTACCCACGTCCTGGCCACGGGGGCGATTGCTCCAGGCTTGCTGTGGGCTTCCCGCTGGCTGCTGGAATGAGAGCTCTGTCCTGATAGGGTCTGCTCACTGCCCATTTGCATATTCCCATCTCTTACCATCTAGAAAACAATGTAACAGGAAGGGCACAGTGGCTTAGGCCTGTAATCCCAGCACTTTGGGAGACCAAGGTGGGCAGATCACCCGAGGTCAGAAGTTCGAGACCAGCCTGACCAACATGGAGAAATCCTGTCTCTACTAAAAAGATACAAAAAAAATTAACCAGGTGTGGTGGCTCATGCCTGTAATCCCAGCACTTTGGGATCAGGAGTTTGAGACCAGCCTGACCAACATGGTGAAACCCCATCTCTACTAAAAACATACAAAAGCATTAGCCAGGCATAGTAGTGGGCGCCTGTAATCCCAGCTACTAAGGAGGCTGAGGCACGAGAATCACTTGAACGCGGGCGGCAGAGGTTGCAGTGAGCCAAGATAGTGTCACTGCACTCCAGTCTGGGTGACAGAGCGAGACTCCGTCTCCAAAAAAAAAAAAAAAAAGAAACAGTGTAGCAGGTAAAGGGTTGATTTCCACACCGAAGCCTAACTCTGAGAATGTGGTTTTTGTCCAGATTCTCTCTAAATACTAATTTCAGGGAAGACAGACCCATTCCCACGTTCCTGGAAATTTTTCTCAACACAGATCTTGAGTGTGTAGTCCCTCCCAGGGTCCTCCCCAGCAGCCCTCTGCTGTAGGTCTCGGGCTGCTCTGCCATCTCCCCTCCCCATCTGCCTGCTCAGGGACTGGCCCGTTTGTTGTCTCGGATGGAAGGGGCAGTCCTGAGCTCTCTTCTTCAATGTGACAGTTTAATTCTCCACCCCTTAAATCTTGGTGTGAGGGGCACCTTGTGACTGCTTTTGTAACCAAACACGTTCAGCTGCTCAAAAGCCAAAACTCAAGAGACAGGAGTTGGTGGGAAGAAAGCAATTTATTCAGACAGCCAGCAAACCAAGAAGATGGTAGTCTGGAGTCCTAATGTGCCATCTCAAGTGGGTACAAATTTCAGGCTCTTTTTATGTTAAGGGCAGAGGAAGAGAAGGTGGTTGGGATCAAGAAGTGATCTATGGTCGGGCGTGGTGGCTCACGCCTGTAATCCCAGCACTCCCGCTTTGGGAAGCCAAGGCAGGCAGATCACCTGAGGTCGGGAGTTCGAGACCAGCCTGACCAACATGGAGAAACCCCATCTCTACTAAAAATATAAAATTAGCCGGGCATAGTGGCGCATGCCTGTATTCCCAGCTACTCTGGAGGCTGAGGTGGGAGTATCGCTTGAACCCAGGAGGCAGAGGTTACAGTGAGCTGAGATAGCGCCATTGCACTCCAGCCTGGGCGATAGAGTGAGACTGTCTCAAAAAAAAAAAAAAAAAAGGGAGGGGGATGACCTACGTCTGGGTGTGGTGGCTCAAACGTGTAATCTCAGCACTTTGGGAGGCCACGGCAGGTGGACCACTTGAACTCATGAGTTCGAGACCAGCCTGGGCAACATGGTGAAACCCTGTCTCTACAAAAAATACAAAAATTAGCCTAGCATGGTCGTGGGCACCTGTAGTCCCAGCTACTCAGAAGACTGAGGTGGGAGGATGAATTGAGGCCAGGAGGTGGAGGTTGCAGTGAGCCGAGATGGCACCACTGCACTTCAGCCTGGGTGATAGACCTTGTCAAAAAAAAAAAAAAAAAAAAAAAGACCACAGATATCTGGGCACCAGCAAGAGTCTGAGGAGGTTGGGAACTTCTTTGTCCTTAGTCAGGTTGCAATGCTCCTATGCATATTTAATAAGATATTGTTAATTGTTTTAAAAACTACATGATTACTGTTTTTGCATATTGTCCCAGTGCTCCGAAATTATCCTAGCCTGCTTGCAGGATGGGTAAAGGCCTCTTGAACACAAATAGAGTGAGTTATGTTCGTTCTTCTCTGTTTCACTGTTATACTTTGTTTTTTTTTTTTTTTTTGAGACGGAGTCTTGCTCTGTGCCCCAGGCTGGAGTGCAGTGGTGCGATCTCGGCTCACTGCAAGCTCCGCCCCCCCGGGTTCACGCCATTCTCCTGCCTCAGCCTCCCAAGTAGCTGGGACTACAGGCGCCCACCACCTCGCCCGGCTAATTTTCTTGTATTTTTTAGTAGAGACGGGGTTTCACCGTGTTAGCCAGGATGGTCTCGATCTCCTGACCTCGTGATCCGCCCGTCTCGGCCTCCCAAAGTGCTGGGATTACAGGCTTGAGCCACCGCGCCCGGCCTACTGTTATACTTTGGCCAATTGAATGCAGTGGAAGGGATGCTGTGCCAGTTCAGGGAGTGGCCTGGAAACTGCTGGAAACTGCTACTTCCTGTGTCTTCGAAGTCCACTGGCACATAAGAAGTACAACTGCTCAGAGGCAGCCATGTTGAAAGGAAGCCCAAGCAGCTACGTGGACACTCTGGTTTACAGGCCAGCAGATCCCCCAGCAACAGCCATCATTAGCTGCCAGCTACTTCCTGCAACAATGTGATCCTAGATTCAGCAAAACAAAACAAATCCTGTTGCTGGTTTCTCCTGCTCAGGCCTGGAGTCATCCAGACCTCACCAGAACAGACACACAATATAGTGGAACTGATGTGTAGACCCAGTCAACACACAAGAACAACCATCACCCAGGGAGGCAACCCTGACCCCAGGGCTGGGGAGACCAGCAAGTCTCTCCCATGTCCTCTCTCCCTTCGGCCTCAGGAGTGACCCATGTGGGCACTGGCATTCAGGATGAAGACTACACTTCCCAGCATCCCTTGCAGCAATCAGTGGCCGTGTGACCAGGCTGTGGCCAATGGGGAGGTGAGGCCCGTGCACAGCAGCTGCCTTTAGAGGAAGGAAGGTTTGTGCCCTCTTGTCCCCTTCTCCTCCCCCTGTCGGCTGACAGGAGACAGGATGGACTCTCGGGGCGGAGGGGAAGCTACACCCTAAGGAAGTCAGAGCAGCAAGATGGAAGGAGACTAAGAACCTGAAAATTGCAGAGAAGAATCACCTGACTGGCTTGGACTTTCATGTGAAAGGAATGAACCTGTCTTAGTTAAGCCACTGTGATTCAGGGTCCTTAACCGAGACTGTAACCTAATTGGTAGAAAGAACAGGAGCGGGCGTGGGGAGATGGAGTTGGAGAGCCAGGCAGAGGTCAGATCACATCGGGTCTGCAGGTCAAGATGGAGGAAGAAACAGGCGACATAGGACTCAAGGACCATACCTGCTCCCAGGCGAAGGGAGTTCGCCGTGGGTGCCCCTCCCTGTCTGCTGAGAAAGCTGATTTGACTCACTTCTCTTTAGGACTTTGCAAGAGGCACATCACAGTCACAGGTACTTGTCTCCTAAGAGTCCTTTCAGGGGAGCTGCTCCTCCCACAATTAATCCAGCCTCAGGTATCCCTTTATTAATAGCAACGCAGATGGACTGACACATATCTTCAGTGTCAAGAGACTGTGACAAGAGCAGGAAAGAACCCTTGTGTGCATCTCTCCGAGCGCTGGGAGCTGTTGTTGTAGTGGCTGCTGTTACTCATCCTGATACACAGACACCACCAGTAGCCCTCTCTCCTGGAGACGTCATGTAAGTTAGGTGAGGCATGACCCAGGAACGCTCTCAAGCTGATTTCCCTCCTACCCTCAGGGCCGCTGAGCAGGGCCCTCATTATCTAAGATCAGTTGGACACCTGTACACCTGCCATGGCCTGGAGCAGGTGCCAGGCACTGTGGATGATGAATGTGAGAACAGCATCATCCCAGCCCTCCTGCAGGTGACTGTCTGGGCACACCGTGGGATTCCTCCACAACCACCTCCTCACACACGGCTGACTCATGCCGAGCAGCAGGCGGAGCTTGGGATCGCCTGACCCGCTCCCCTCACCTGGGAGCAGCTTATATAGAAGCGCCTGTAGTTCACACAGGGCTGGTGGTTCCAGCTTCCAAGATGCCCCGAGGCCTCCTTGGCTGCTTGGTGATCAGACCAGGTATGTGCAAAGAGGCATGACTCTTTATTTTCACTTAATTGAAAGAAACCACATCAGCAAAGAGAGCATCCAAGCTCAGTGGCCCTTTCTCCCCACAACAGTGACCGTGAACCTTTCAAAAGATGCCTTATGGGTCATTTGCCAAACCTCCTTCTTCATGCCGAGGTGTGATGAGTCTCACAAATAGGCCAGACCTGGGAGGGGACACATTCAAGAAATAGCACCAATGAGAGGCCTGGGGAGAGCAGGTCTCGGGACTGCCCAGCCGTGTGTGCACCAAACGTGGATGTGTCAGTGGCCACGCCAGGAGTTAAGCCCTCACCAGGGGCCTCTGGGTGGCCAAGGCCAAGTCTTCTTCAAGAGGTGAGTTCAAATGAGCCAACCATGGCAGAAATACGTAAGGCAGATCCCATGGCTCCCCTGGTTAGAATCCCCTGCTAATCCCACCTGGTTCAGAGGAGAAGTCCTCACAGCAGCCTGCAGTCCCCACCGACTCAGCCTCCTCTTGGCTCGGATTCTCCATGCCCCTCTACCCCTCTCTGTCTCCTCTCCCACCACAGAGAGGGGATCCTGCAGGTTCATCCTGGTGGATTCAAACCCATCTTTGCCACACAGATAGTCATCAGAATGAATGGGCATAATCTATAAAGAGTCCTCTTGAAAAAGAAAAAGGCAGGCCAGGTGCGGTGGCGCACGTCTGTAATCCCAGCACTTTGGGAAGCCGAGGCAGGCAGGTCACCTGAGGTCAGAAATTCGAGACCAGCCTGGCCAACATAGTGAAACCCTGTCTCTACTAAAAATACAAAAACTAGCTGGGCATGGTGGCTCACGCCTGTAATCCCAACTACTCTGGAGGCTGAGACAGGAGAATCTCTTGAACCTGGAAGGCGGAGGCCGCAGTGAGCGGAGATCACGCCACTGCACTCCAGCCTGGGTGACAGAATGAGACTCTGTCTCAAATAATAATAATAACAAAAGAAAAAAAGAAAAATTCAGACAACTAAATGGAAACTGGACAAAAGAGTTGAACCAGCCCCAGCCGGGCATGGTGACCCATGCGTGTAATCCCAGCACTTTGGGAGGTCAAGGCGGGTGGATCACGAGGTTAAGAGTTTGAGACCAGCCTGGCCAACATGGTGAAACCCTGTCTCTACTAAAAATACAAAAAATTAGCTGGATGTGGTGGTGCGTGCCCGTAGTCCTAGCTACTCAGGAGGCTGAGGCAGAAGAATTGCTTGAACCCCGGAGGCGGAGGTTGCAGTGAGCCGAGATTGTGCCACTATACTCCAGTCTTGGTGACAGAGTGAGACTCCATCTCAAAAAAAAAAAAAAGTGGGGGAGTTGAGCCAGCCCTTCACAGAAAAGGAAATGTGAAGGAAAGGGTAATGGAAACGTGAATAGGGTCTCAGCTAACAGGATGAGGTATCACGTGTCGCCCACCAGACAGGCAAAAATCCCACAACCCAATCAATGCAAGGGTTGGGAAGAATGGAGAGCAACAAGCACACTCAGCCGCTGCTAAGAATGATTGTGAAATTTTTTTGATAAACTTGTATATGAAAAGGGTGTGTTTTGTGGGTTATGGGGAAAATTCCATTTCTTACCTGGGATGAAATTGTAAAAACTGAAAGCTACTGACTGGCCAGAAGAAACGTGCACTTGTGTACAAAAGATATGCCCGAGAATGTTCCTAGCAACGCAGTCCTGAGGGCCCCAGCCTGGCCAAACCCTCACCCACAGGAAGATGAAGACGTTTCCCATGCTCCCCTCAGATGACGGGAGATCACACAGCAAGGAAACTGAATCATGTCAACGTGGGTGGGTCTCAGGAAGAGAATGGAGATGGGAGATCACGCAGCAATGAAAATGAACCATGTCAGTGTGGGTGGATCTCGGGGGAGAATGGAGGACAAAAATAGACCTCGAGCAGATGCTCAGAGCCATGCAACGTAGGAGCAACCGCACAGGAGAATTTCCTCACATCAAAGTTCAAAACTACAGTTGAGGCAACAGAGCAAGACCCTGTCTCCAAAAGACAACAGAAAGTTCCAAAACTAAACGGCATATTGTTTAGGGATGCACACATACGTGGTGAAAGAAACGTACTGTGAAGAAAAGTACGGGAATAATAAAAGATGAAAGCAGGAAGTGAGTCCCTCTGTAGGAGAAGGGAAGGGACTGGGACTCAGGCAGGGCCTCCAGGGAGCATCCAAAGTTCTGTCTCTTCAGATTCTATTCCCTAAACTTGGTGGAGGTCCTGGTGTCCAATGTGTCGATGTTCTTTATCCCTTACCCATATTGTACAAATGCTTTTTTCTATTCAGTATTTAGAAGACAGTTATAGGCCGGGCGCGGTGGCTCAAGCCTGTAATCCCAGCACTTTGGGAGGCCGAGACGGGCGGATCACAAGGTCAGGAGATCGAGACCATCCTGGCTAACGCGGTGAAACCCCATCTCTACTAAAAAATAAAAAAAAAAAAAAACTAGCCGGGCGAGGTGGCGGGCGCCTGTAGTCCCAGCTACTCGGGAGGCTGAGGCAGGAGAATGGCGTGAACCCGGAAGGCGGAGCTTGCAGCGAGCTGAGATCCGGCCACTGAGCTCCAGCCTGGGCGACAGCGCGAGACTCCGTCTCAAAAAAAAAAAAACATAGAAGACAGTTATAAACAAGATGCATTAAATAGCAAGATGGCCGATGAACATCAGAAAGGAACATCAGAACATCCGTGAGATTCCATCCACGGAGCCCTCACCATGGAAACCCTTGTGCTCATGGGCCTGGTCTCCTCTCAAGACACAGTCAGTTGCTGGGGATCAGAGGCCGCAGTCATCATAGCAGAGAGGCAGGACCAGCTGGGAGAGGACCCTTCCATGACACCTACGGCATCACCGGGCTGTGTGGAGGGGCTCAACTGCCAGAACTCACGGGATATCATTCTGCACCGAAACCCCACAGGAAAAATGGTAAGTTCTCAGTTTCTCCATTAATGGCACCTCTCGGGTTAATCTCTGTCCTCCACCAATTCTCCATGAAACAACTTTTTGTAGCTTGGCTGAAGTCTATTTTTTTCAATTTATTTTTTATTTTACTAGCTGATTGAAAAGATACATATTGTGTGTGTGTGTTTTGTCTCTGTCAGTCAGGATACTTGTGCTTTCAGTCCCATTATTATGATTACCAACATCACTTAGTTTTTTTAAGCTTTTCAATTCCTAAGGGTATTAATCAGGGTCTTTCTGTCTCATGAGACGGAAAACAAATCCAAACTGAGTAAGAGGGAAAAGGATGCATTAATCACTAGACGTGAGAAGTTCCCAAGCTTAGCTTGCTTGGGGTACAGCTACATCTACAGTTTCCAGTGGCATCCTGTGACTCTCTCTCTACTTCTTCTCTCTACTACTACTTCTCTCTACTACTTCTCCAACTTTGGTTCCATGTTTAGCCACACTTAAACAGCAGCACCGGCTCCTCCCAATATCTCCAGCTCCCCAGCTCCCCGACCCTCAAGCTTCAACTGCAGCACGAGCTCCTCCCCGGTCTCCAGCTCCACGATCCTCAACCTACAACAGCAGCACCAGCTCCTCCCTGGATCTCCAGCTCAATGACTCTCTGACTTGAAAGGCAGCACCAGCTCCTCACAAAGCCTCCAGCTCCAAGACCCTCAAACTAGAACAAGTCTGAGGGTCGTGGAGCTGCAGACCCAGGGAGGAGTCAGTGCTGCTTTTCTAGTCTGAGGGTCCTGGATCTAGAGACCCAGGGTGGAGCTGGTGCTGCTGTTCTGGTTTGAAGGTCGTGGAGCTGGAGACCCGGGGAGGAACCATTTGAACAGCAGCACTGGCTCCTCCCCGGGTCTCAGGCTCCACAATCCTCAAACTACAACAGCAGCACCGGCTCCCCACTGGATCTCCAGCTCAATGACTCAGACTTGACAGGCAGCACCGGCTCCCCTCATAAGGCTCTAAGCTCCACGATCCTCAACCTAGAACAGCAGCACTGGCTCCTCCCCGGTCTTCAGCTCCACGATCCTCAGACTTTAGAAGCTGTAATACCGGCTTCTCCCTGGGTTTCCAGCTATGTAACCCTCAGACATGAACCGCAGCAGCACCGGCTCCTCCCCATCTCCAGTTCCACGAGCCTCAAAATAGAACAGCATCACCAGCTCCTCCCTGGATCTCCAGCTTCCAAACCCTCAAACTTCAACTGAAGCACCGGATCCTCCCCACAGTTGAACAGCAGCACGGGCTCCTCCCCCAAAGCTCCAGGTCCACAGCCCTCTGACTTAAATGGGGGTAGCACCGGCTCCTCCCTAGGTCTCCAGCTCCACGACCCTCACACTAGAACACCAGAACTCGCCCCTCCCCGCTCTCCAGCTCCACGACCCTCAGACTCGGACCACAGCAGCACCAGCTCCCCAGCAAGTCTCCAGCTCCACAACCCTCAGCCTTAAACAACAGCATCACCAGCTCCTCCCTGGGTCTTGAGCTCACGACCCTCAAGCTAGAACAACGCTCCTCCCTGGGTCTTCAGCTCCATGATCCTCACACTAGAACAAAAGAACCGGCTCCTCCCCGAGACTTCAGCTCCACGGGCCTCAAACTAAAACAGCAGCACCAGCTCCTCCCTGGGTCTCCAGCTCCACTGCCTCACACTAGGACAGCAACACTGGCTTGTCCCCGGTTCTCCAGTTCCATAACGCTCAAATTTAAACAGTAGCAACACTGACTCCTCCTAAGTCTCCAGCTCCATGACCCTCAAACTAAAACAACAACGGTCCTGCCTGGGTCTCCACTCCACGAACCTCACACTGGAACAGCAGCAAAAACTCATCCCTGAGTCTCCAGCTCCACAACCCCGAAACTAGAACACCACTGGCTCCTCCATGGGTCTCCAGCTCGATGACTCTCAAACTACAACAACACCGGCTCCTCCCCGGGTCTCCAGCTCCATCCTCAAACTAGAACACCACCGGCTCCTCCATGGGTCTCCAGCTCGATGACTCTCAAACTACAACACCGGCTCCTCCCCGGGTCTCCAGCTCCATGACCCTCAAACTAGAAAAGCACCTGCTCCTGCTCGGATCTCCAGCTCCACGACCCTCAAACTGGGTCAACACTGGCTCCTCCTCGGGTCTCCAGCTCCACGACCCTCAGGTGAGGGATGACTTCCCCTCAGGTCCTCTCCTAACGTCCATCTCCTGGTGACCTGGAAAGGCTCGTAGCTGGCAGTGACCACAGCTGTCCAGTCTTGGGCCTCTCTGCAGAGCTGACACAGGGCTGGCAGTCTCACTCCTTGACGTCTGGGGCCTGGGGCTCTGGGGGCATCCACAGCCTTGGGAGGGTCACAAAGTCCTTCCCTCTGCCTTTTCCTCAGCTCAGTTGGGAAGGGCATCCCGGGTGGCAGGCGACAGCTTGGACAATGCGTCTTTCAGGGTCAAGGAGTCAGCAGACTGCACAGGGAAAGTTACGATTTTTTTCTTTCTTTTTTTTTTTTTTTTTTTGAGACAGAGTCTCGCTCTGTTGCCCAGGCTGGAGTGCAGTGGCACAATCTCGGCTCACTGCAAGCTCCACCTCCCGGGTTCACGCCATTCTCCTGCCTCAGCCTTCCGGGTAGCTGGGACTACAGGCACCCGCCACCACACCCGGCTAATTTTTTTTTTTTTTTTTGTATTTTTAGTAGAGACGGGGTTTCACCGTGTTAGCCAGGGTGGTCTCAGTCTCCTGACCTCCTGATCTGCCGGCCTCGGCCTCTCAAAGTTCTGGGATTAGAGGCATGAGCCACCATGCCTGGATGGAAAAATTAAGATTTAATGTTGGCTGGGCGTGGTGGCTCACACCTGTAATTCCAGCACTTTGGAAGGCCAAGACAGGTGGATCACTGGAGCCCAGGAGTTCAAGACCATCCTGGGCAACGTGGTGAGATGCAATCTCTACAAAATATTAAAAAATAAGCCAAATGTGGTGGTGCATGCTTATAGTCCCAGCTACTCGAGAGGCTGAGGTGGGAGGATCGCTCGAGCTTGGGAAGTTGAGGTTGCAGTGAGCTGAGATTGTGCCACTGCACTCCAGTCTGGGCAACAGAGCAAGACCCTGTCTCTCTCTCTCTCTCTCTCTCTCTCTCTCTCTATATATATATATATATATATATATGTATGTATATATGTGTGTGTATATATATGTGTGTGTGTATGTGTGTGTATATATATATATGTTGGACAGTGGCTCATGCCTGTAATTCCAACACTTTGGGAGGGCAGACTTCTTGAGCCCAGGAGTTGGAGACTAGCCTAGGCAATATGGTGAAATCCCATCTTTACAGAAAATCCAAAAAATAGCTGGGTGTGGTGGTGCATGCCTGTAGTCCCAGCTACTTAGGAAACTAAGGCAGGAGGATTGCTTAAACCCAGGAGGTCCAGGCTGCAGTGAGCCATGATCATGCCTCTGCACTCCAGCGTATGAAACAGAGAGAGACCCTGTCTCAAAAAAAAAAAAAAAAAAAAAAAAAAAAAAAAAAAAAAACACAGCCGGGTGCAGTGGCTCGTGCCTGTAATCCCAGCACTTTGGGAGGCCGAGGTGGGCGGATACGAAGTCAGGAAATCGAGACCATCCTGGCTAACACGGTGAAACCCCGTCTCTACTAAAAATACAAAAAAATTAGCCGGGTATGTTGGCGAGCGCCTGTAGTCCCAGCTACTCGGGAGGCTGAGGCAGGAGAATGGCGTGAACCCGGGAGGTGGAGCTTGCAGTGAGCCGAGATCGCACCACTGCACTCCAGCCTGGGCGACAGAGCAAGAGTCTGTCAAAAAAAGAAAAAAAAAAGTAGTAAATGGGGATTAAATGGGGTAAAGAAGACAGTGAAGAATAGAGAAACAGGGCCGGACACGGGGGCTCACACCTGTAATCCCAGCACTTTGGGAGGCCGAGGTGGGCGGATCACCTGAGGTCAGGAGTTCAAGACCAGCCTGACCAACATGGAGAAATCCCATCTACATTAAAAATACAAAATTAGCCGGGTGTGGTGGCGCATGCCTGTAATCCCGGCTACTCAGGAGGCTGAGAGGCAGGAGAATCACTTGAACTTGGAGGCAGAGGTTGCAGTGAGCCGAGATTGCACCATTGCACTCCATCCTGGCAACTGAGCGAGACTCCGTCTCAAACCAAACGGTGGGTGTGGGGAGCAGCTGCTGCCTCTAGGGCTGAGAGAAAACACCCAAGGAAAGAACAGACTGGGGAGGGCCCTGCCCAAGGTGGGGCCCAGGTCTTGCTGGAGAGGATGTGGCTGCAGACCCCGGAATGGCAGGGAAGCTTGCTGGGCACCCCAGTGATGGCAGCGAGGGTCATCTACTGCGGCCCCTGCAGGGAAGGTGCAGGGAGGAGATGGACAGCCCCCAGCCGCCATGGGGGCCACTGCGATGGGGCCGGGCAGGGTCGCCCACAGGAGAGGGAGCAGCACTGTCGGGCAGAAAGGGGTCCTGATGCAGAGCTGGGGCCGCGCTTCAGGGCCCAAGGTGGGAAGTGGGAGTGGTGCCTGCTTCAGGTACCCGGCTGGTGGCACAGTCACTACGCCCACCTCGCCGAGCGTGCCGGGTTCCTGGGCCTCAGGAGGAGGCTCTGCTTGGGCTGTCCGAGGACTCATCCCCAGGGTCCCCTGGCATTGAGGTGACCGTAGAGCCTGTCACTCCCAACAGCCAGGCCCAGGGCTGTGATTAGCTCTGCCCCGGGCCGCTCCTGAGCGCCAGGGCAATGGGGGCAGCTTGTGGTGACGTTGCCTCTGCCCCAGATCCTAGCAGGGGCCCAGTGAGGATCAGGAGCCCCCACCCCAGGCCGGGAGGGGGTGTATCCAGGGCTGCATGCTCCATGGAGCTGGTGGGAGCCAGGAACAGGCAGGAGCCCCCATCAGGCACAGCTGCAGTCACGCAAGTAGGGGCTGTAGACCCCGGCTTCCCTGTGCTCTTGGGGGCCTAGGAAGGACCCCCTCCTTGCCTTTGCAGGCTTGGAGGTGCCTCATCCCACTGCCTGGCCTCTCCCTACTCCTGGCACACCCTCTGATCTCGGAGTGGGGTTGGAGCCAAGCCCGGCACTGTGGCCGCCCGACTGAGTATGTGCATACTCAGGCCCTGCCACCTCAGCCCCCTCCGGACTTCGGGTGCAGATATGGGGGCTGCTGAGGGCAGCTCAGCACTGGGCTGCAGGTGTCCCTTGGCAAGAACGGCCTGGATGTCATGGACAGCAGTGAGAGGCAGACAGGCTCCTGGGTGGAAGAGGGCAGGTCCTCGGTACGGCCCCACCTTCCGGCCAGGGAGGGCAGTTCCTCCCCTCTGAGGTCCATAAAAACCTGCGGGATCAGCCAGAGCAGGGGAGAGAACAGAGAGACGGGAGGACCAGCTGCAGAGAGGAGCTACCCTGTCTGCTGAGAGCTGAACACTCCGTGGGGATAACCTGCCTACAGAGAGGAGCTGCCCCCAGCAGTCTCCTCTGAGCTGTTCTAACACTCAATAAAGCTCCTCTTCGTCTTGCTCACCTTCCACTTGTCTGTGTACCTCATTCTTCCTAAACACAGGACAAGAACTCAGGCAACGGTGCCAGCAGCCACAGAGGTTGCCAGCCAGAAAAGCAACACCCCAAGCGTCCCGTAATGCCAGGAGTGGCTGGGGTGCCAGCCGGACATGTTCAGGACCCACTCATGGGTGCCACCCAGTGCCACCCACTGGAGTGCAGGAGAAACTCGCTGGAGGGTGTGCACCAAGGGTCACCTGCACACCAAGGGTGAAGGATGGACCCAGAGCTGGAAGGAAAACCCTAGATAGAACTTTGTCCGCTTCCTCCTCAGTGCGCTCTACTGACAAGGCCTAACATTGATCTCCTTGCAGAGAAGAAATGTGCACAGGGCACAGCCCCAGGCACAGGCAGGGAGCTCGGCCTCCTCCCACAGCCCTCCTCCCTCCTCCTTTCTCTGTGTCACCCCTCGCCCTCCCATTCCTCTTACCTTCTCATTCTCTCTGCCTTACAACACTGTTCATCATTTCTCATGGATAAGTAAATAGCAGGGTCTTTTGGCCATTTCACAATTGTGGCACTTACTAGCATGGTGGGAATTCTCTGACACATCTCCTTCCAGAGGTGAGGCCTGTGTCCCCTCCCAGAGACCTTCCTGCCACTGCTTCAGCTGACTTCTTAGGCTGGGTCATAAAGCGTCTTGCAGCTTTGACCTTGTTCCCAGAGATGCCTTTCTCTTGAAACCTGAGCAACCATGTAAGAAAACCAAGGACCTGAACGCCACCACCATGCCAGAGAGGCTGCCTGTAGACCCTCAGATTGTCAGTTCCAGCTGAGCCCTTCTATCCTTGTCAGCTTAGGTTGCCATCACAGAATACTATAGACAGGGCCACTCAAACAACAGAAATGCATGTTCCCATAGCTCAGGGGGCTAGAAGTCCCAGATCAAGGTGTCTGCAGGTTTGGTCTCTGGTGAGGCCTCTCTCCGTGGTTTGCACACGGCCGCCTTCTGACTGCTTTGTCCTCACATGTTCTTTCCTCTGCATCACACTCTGGTGTCCCTTCCTCTTATATGGACACCAGTCCTCTTAGATAGGGGCCCACCCTTACAGCCTCATTTTACCCTAATTACCTCCTTAAAGGCCCTATCTCCAATACACTCACATTGGGGATTAGGATGTGAGTGTCTAAATCTGAGGGGACACAATTCAGTTCATAACACCGTCCTTCAGCCACCCCAGTCGAGGCAACAGACATGGGAGCAAAGAAGCCATCTTGGAGGCAGACAGTGCAGCCTGCACTGAGCCACCCAACTGCCAAGACACAAGGCGGGCAGATCACGAGGTCAGGAGATCGAGACCATCCTGGCTAACATGGTGAAACCCCGTCTCTACTAAAAAATACAAAAAACTAGCCGGGCGAGGTGGCGGGTGCCTGTAGTCCCAGCTACTCGGGAGGCTGAGGCAGGAGAATGGTGTGAACCCGGGAGGCAGAGCTTGCAGTGAGCTGAGATCTGGCCACTGCACTCCAGCCTGGGCAACAGAGCGAGACTCCATCTCAAAAATAAATAAATAAATAAATAAATAAATAAATAAATAAATAAAATAAAGAGTTTGGAATGCAAGAGTTTGGAATGCAAAAGAGGCAAGGGGATCAGGGAGGTGCCAGGGCGTGACTTGCCCTGGTGGTCCTCTTGAACTGTTTTTCCATTTGGTGAAGGGGCTGGTGCCATCATGGATGCTGCCAGGTTATAAACTAGTCCTAGTCAATCTCTTAGTCACTCTGCAGCCAGCAGTGGGTTCCACTCCTGAAGTTATCTTTTGTTGGAGAGAGAATTCCGGAGGTGCCTGGTCCCTATCAGAATCCGATCCCTGAAGCTTCTAAGGAAATATATGGTCAGATAAGACAGCATGGTGTGTGCTGAACACATGTCCAGATAAATAATTGTGCATAAGGCCTGGGAGTATAGGATGAAGAAGGAAACGGGGTAGGACTCTGAGGCTGTGTTTCAAAATGAGAGGTAACATACAGGCAGGTTGTCTCAAAGTTGTATCTTGAGACCTGGAGCCAGGAGAGGAAAACATAAAGAAGAAAGAACAGTTTAAAATGCAGTTTGAAGACCCAAGGGGCCTTCAAGATGCTTTAGGCCACTTGCCTTGGTCTCAAAATTGCTGCCACAATGGCCAGTCCATCTCAGGGGATTCAGCAGCTGCTGCAGGCTGAGAAGCAGGATGCTGAGAAGGTGTCCGATGCCTGCAAAAGAAAGAAGTGGAGGTCAAGGTGAATGGATCATGAGGTCAGAAGATTGAGACCATCCTGGCTAACACAGTGAAACCCTGTCTCTACTAAAATACTAAAAATACAAAAATTAGCCAGGGGTGGTGGTATTGGGGGCAGCCACCTGAATTTTTCGACATAGGTTCTTTCTATTTTCCATAAGTGTTGGGTGGCTGAGAAACAAAGAGAGACCGTAAAAAGAGAGGAATTTTTACTGCTGGGCCACCAGGGATGACATCACATATTGGTAGGACCGTGATGCCTGCCTGAACCTCAAAACCAGCAAGTTTTTATTAAGGGTTTCAAAAGGGGAGGGGGTGTACAAACAGCAAGTAGGTCCAAAATCACATGCTTCAAAGGGCAAAAAGCAGAACTACTAATAAGGGTCTAACAAAGATCATGTACTTCTGAGGGAACAGGACAAAAGGCAAAAGCAGAACTACTGATAAGAGTCCAACGAAGATCAGAAGGCAAAGGGCAAAAGCAGAACCACTGATGAGGGTCTATGTTCAGCGGTGCACGTATTGGCTTGATAAATATCTTAAACAACAGAAAACAGGGTTCGAGAGCAGAGAACTGGTCCGATCACAAATTTACCAGAGTGGAGTTTCCCAACCCTAGTAAGCCTGAGGGTACTGCAGGAGACCAGGGCGTATCTCAGTCCTTATCTCAACTGCATAAGACAGACACTCCCAGAGCGGCTGTTTATAGACCTCCCACAGGAATGCATTCCTTTCCCAGGGTATTAATATTCATATTCTTTGCTAGGAAAAGAATTTAGCAATAGCTCTCCTACTTCCACATCCATTTATAGGCTCTGCAAGAAGAAAAATATGGCTCTTTTTCCCAACCCCGCAGGCAGTCAGACCTTATGGTTGTCTTCCCTTGTTCCCTAAAAATCACCGTTATTCTGTTCTTTTTCAAGGTGCACTGATTTCATGTTGTTCAAACACACATGTTTTGCAATCAATTTATACAGTTAACACAATTATCACAGTGGTCCTGAGGTGATGTACATCCTCAGCTTACAAATATAACAGGATTAAGAGATTAAAGTAAAGACAGGCATAAGAAATTATAAAAGTATTATTTGGGAACTGATAAATGTCCGTGAAATCTTCACAATTTATTTTCCTCTGCCGTGGCTCCAGTCAGTCCCTGTGTTCGGGGTCCCTGATTTCCCGCAACATGGTGGCACGTGCCTGTAGTCCCAGCTACTCAGGAGGCTGAGGCAGAGAAGTGTTTGAACCTGGGAGGTAGAGGTTGCAGTAAGCCGAGATCACCACCACTACACTCCAGCCTGGGCCACAGAGTGAGACTCCGTCTCAAAAAAAAAAGAGAAAGAACTGGAGGCTGATGCAGGCCAAAGAAGCAGCTCAGGCTGAAATTGAACAGTACCACCACCTGCAGAGAGAGAAAGAGTTGAAGGCCAAGGAAGCTGCGGCACTGGGATCCATGGCACTGGCAGCACCGAAATGGAGAAGGAGGCGCAGGAGAAGATGACCATCCTCCAGACCTACATTCCTCACAGCAGGGATGAAGGCTGGGATAACCTCCTGGCTTTTGTCTGTGACATTTGGCCAGAAATCCTTGAAAGCTACCACATAAATGGATACAAGAAGAAAGAAGCACCTGTCCTGTGGGTTGGCATTTTAGATGCCCTCGTGGAATATGAATCTTTAGCACAACTCTTGTTATATTCTTTTTTTTTTTTTTTTTTTTTTGAGACGGAGTCTCGCTCTGTTGCCCAGGCTGGAGTGCAGTGGCCGGATCTCAGCTCACTGCAAGCTCCGCCCCCCGGGTTCATGCCATTCTCCTGCCTCAGCCTCCCGAGTAGCTGGGACTACAGGTGCCCGCCACCTCGCCTGGCTAGTTTTTTTGTATTTTTTTTTTTTTAGTAGAGACGGGGTTTCACCATGTTAGCCAGGATGGTCTCGATCTCCTGGCCTCGTGATCCACCCGTCTCGGCCTCCCAAAGTGCTGGGATTACAGGCTTGAGCCACCACGCCCGGCCATTATATTCTTATGAAATGGTGAAGGGTGCCTGCCCCTCCACACCTGTGGGTATTTCTCATGAGGTAGGGACAAGAGATTGAGAAAAGAAATAAGACACAGAGAAAAAGTATAGAGGAAGAAAAGTGGGCCCAGGGGACCAGCACTTAGCAAGTGAGGGCCTGCACCAGCGCTGGTCTCTGAGTTCCTCCGTGTTTATTGATCACTATCTCTATTATCTCGGTGAGGGTAATGTGGCAGGACTACAGAGTAATGGTGGGGAGAGGGTCAGCAGGAAAACATGTGAGCAAAGGAATGTGTCATAAATAAGTTTAAGGAAAGGTGCTGTGCCTGGATGTGCACGTAGGCCAGATTTATGTTTAACTTTACACAAACATCTCAGTGCAGTAAAGTGTAGCAGGGCAGTATCGTCAACAGCATGTCTCACCTCCAGCCATGGGCGGTTTTCTCCTATCTCAGTAAATAGAATGTACGGTCGGGTTTTACACCAAGACATTCCATTCCCAGGGAGGAGCAGGAGACAGATGCTTTCCTCTTATCTCAACTGCAAAGAGGACTTCCTCTTTCACTAATCCTCCTCAACACAGACCCTTTACGGGTGTCGGGCTGGGAGATGGTAAGGTCTTTCCCTTCCCACGAGGCCGTATCTCAGGCTGTCTCAGTGGGGGAAACCTTGGACAATACCCAGGCTTTCTTGGGCAGAGGTCCTTGCGGTTTTCCGCAGTGCATTGTCCCTGGTAATTGAGAATGGAGAATGGCGATGACTTTTACTAAGCATACTGCCCGCAGACACATTTTTAACAAAGCACATCCTGCCCAGCCCTAAATCCATTAAACCTTGAGTCAACACAGCACAGGTTCCTGCGAGCACAGGGTTGGGGCTAAGGTTACAGATTAACAGCATTTCCAAGCAGAAGAAGTTTTCTTTTTTTTTTTTTTGAGACAGAGTCTTGCTCTGTCGCCCAGGCTGGAGTGCAGTGGCCGGATCTCAGCTCACTGCAAGCTCCGCCTCCCGGGTTCCACCATTCTCCTGCCTCAGCCTCAGGTAGCTGGGACTACAGGCGCCCGCCACCTCGCCCGGCTAGTTTTTGTATTTTGGTAGAGGCGGGGACACCATGTTAGCCAGGATGGTCTCGATCTCCTGACCTCGTGATCCGCCCGTCTCGGCCTCTAAAGATGCTGGGATTACAGGCTTGAGCCACCCGGCGCCCGGCCTAGAAGTTTTCTTAGTACAGATCAAATGGGTTCTTATGTCTTCCTTTTTCTACATGGACACCTAACAGTCGATCTCACACATTTTTTCAATTTATTACAACAAACAGTGAGAAAAAAGAAATTTCCATTTTATATTACTCATGTTTGAACACACACACTAATTTACCAGGGCCTTTAACTAAAGCAAATTGAACATGCTGACTTACTGCTGTCATCTGCATTCATAAAAACACAAGAGCACATTAACGACTCATGAAATGTGACACCTAACAGTCTGATTTCACACCTAACAGTCTGATCTCTCCCTCACATTTCCCCCTTTTCTTTTGACAAACCGCCATCATGATCAGGGGTCTGTTCTCGATGGTGGCTGTCTCTTCAGACTGCTGGGTACACCTGTAAACTAACAACAGAGAACAGGTACACAAAGAGTTAATATAGAAATTCTGGTAGTGGAACTTCTCAGGGTTTTAGCCCAAGTGACAGGGTTAAGACAGCGAGGTCATCAGCAAATCCACAGTGCCTCGGTCCTGGTACCAAATTTAAATGGGCTTTTTGATGCTTTGAAATTTATTTCTTTTTTTTTTTTTTTTTTTTTTTTTTGAGACAGAGTCTGCAGCAGTCGCCCAGGCTGGAGTGCAGTGGCGTGATCTCGGCTCACTGCAAGCTCCGCCTCCAGATCCACGCCATTCTCCTGCCTCAGCCTCCCGAGTAGCTGGGACTACAGGCCATACCTCGCCAGCTAGTTTTTGCATTTTAGTAGAGCCCGGGGTTTCCACCGTGTTGGCCGGGTCAGTCTCGATCTCCTGACCTCGTGATCCACGCCTGGGGCCTCCCAAAGTGCTGGGATTACAGAAGCGTGAGCCACAGCCTTGACCTGAAAATGTATTCTTTAATATGCCATTCTGTTCATCTAGGGGAGCGATGGTGCCGATTAATGGTGTCTCCGTCTCACAGAGGTGCTCTTGTTTGCATCTCCAGTGGGTTCATTGTAGAACTTTAAATGTCTGTGGGTATCCAAACAGGAGGCTGAATTTCTCCTGGTGAAACACCAAGCAAAACCTCTCACAACATTACCACCTTCCCTATTTCCCATGTTTTATTTTTTTATTTTATTTTATTTTATTTTATTTTATTTTATTTTATTTTATTTTTTGGCGGAGTCTGCGGCTCTGTCGCCAGGCTGGAGTGCAGTGGCCTTGATCTAGGCTCACTGCAAGCTCCGCCTCCGGGTTTCACCGCCATTCTCCTGCCTCAGCCTCCCGGTAGCTGGGACTACAGGTGCAGCCACCATGCCGGCTAATTTTTTGCTGTATTTTTAGTAGAGGTGGGGTTCACTGTGTTAGCCAGGATGGTCTCGATCTCCTGACCTCGTGATCCGTGTCTCGGCCTCCCAAAGTGCTGGGATTACAGGCTTGAGCCACGGCGCCCGGCACATATTTTATTTTTATTTTTTTATTTTATTTTTATTTTTTTTGAGGCGGAGTCTGGCTGTATCGCCCAGGCTGGAGTGCAGTGGCGGATCTCAGCTGTTGCAAGCTCCGCCTCCCGGGGTTTTTACATGTTCCTCCTGCCTCCCAGCCTCCCAAGTAGCTGGACTACAGGCTCCCGCCACCTCGCCTGGCTAGTTTTTTGTATTTTTTAGTAGAGACGGGGTTTCACCGTGTTAGCCAGGATGGTCTCGAACTCCTGACCTCGTGATCCGCCCATCTCGGCCTCCCAAAGTGCTGGGATTACAGGCTTGAGCCACCGCGCCCGGCCCCATGTTTTATTTTTTTTGTCTTTCCACCAAATCAGTTTTCCTTCGTGTGGGCTGTTCTTTTTATCAGTAAGATGTTGTTCTGCAGAGGTAGTAGTATGATTTCTATAAATGTTTGAAAATTTTAAAGTAGACAGTGCTAGATTAAGTTGCATCTGAGGAGTGGTATACTCCTTACTGTCTCCCCCTTCTTTTTGTTTAACCAATTGAGTTTTCAGTGTTCTATTAGTTCTTTCAACTATGGCCTGTCGTTGGGAATTATAGGGAATTCCTGTTGTATGTGTCATTTTCCACTGATTTTTTTTTTTTTTTTTTTTTTGAGACAGAGTCTCGCTCTGTCGCCCAGGCTGGAGTGCAGTGGCTGGATCTCAGCTCACTGCAAACTCCGTCTCCCGGGTTCACGCCATTCTCCTGCCTCAGCCTCCCGAGTATCTGGGACTACAGGCGCCCGCCACCTCGCCTGGCTAGTTTTTTTGTATTTTTTTTAGTAGAGATGGG